>NC_059436.1:57145887-57343387 GCF_021028975.2 Sphaerodactylus townsendi | reverse complement strand
TACCGCGATTGAGGACATGAAAGTGACCATCATCTACATTACAGCAGTCCCCCGTGACAGCAGGGTCATTGAAAACAACATGAGAAAGTCACTAGATACCAATGATTTCCATTTGAAAAAATCAGAAGTTTCAGCTGCTGCCTATGGCACAATCAGCTGAGGTCACCCCAGTGGTAATTATATCGGCCAATTTCATCCCAAAACATCTAGGGCAGCACTTGAAACATCTCGAATTGGACAAAATTAACATCTGTCAAATTCAGGAAGGCAGCCCCTTAAGCTGATCCACACATGAATACTACCGATACATTACAACTTCCTCTAGGCTCTGGGTGAGGCTCGAATTGTAATGAAGGCCAACAACCAGCTGTAAAGATTCTGGCAGCTGTGGAATCAATTAACGACGACGACGACGACGAATCCATTAATTTAATTTAATGACGACGACGACGACGACGCATGGTGCACGCACGACGCAGGACGCACGCATCGCATTATTATGATGATGATGATTCTGTTCAGGTCTCTGAGTGAGGCTCGAATTTAATGAAGGCCAAATAACCAGCTAAAGATTCAGTAGCCGAAATCTATTAATAATAATAATAATAATAATAATTATTGCCATTATTATTATTATTGTCGCTATCGCTTAGTCACACAGAAGTTGTAGTTGTTGTTGCATGATGATGATGATGATGATGATGATGCATGATGATGATGATGATGATGATGATTAGATTTACTTGATGATGATAGATAACATTAGTTTGGAGAGCTCTGACTCCTTTCTCAACTGGCCCTATATTGTGCTATCAGGGTTCCTTGACAAGCAGCAGAAATTGACACAGCAGATAAAGTTAATTGTATTTGTCCATTTTTGCCTTGTTTAAAATTTCAAGCAGTCTTACCTTGGATTTAAGAGGCAGTCCCTTTGGGGTTGTTGTTTTTTGCTAATGACTGATGAGGCACTCCCTTCAAACCCTTCAGGAAAGCCAACAGAGCATAGAGTGCAGGTCCTCGGAAAACACATTAAAAACAAGGCCAACGGAAATGGAAGCGACACTGTCCATCACCCATCTTCTTAGGGACTTAGGGTGGGGCGGGGAGTAGAGAGAGACTGGAACATAAAGCGAGAGCGGTTCCAGGCAACCGAGAAAAAAAGAGGATGTCTCTAATTTGGCTACAGATTTTAAATCACAGCAGATCACTGGACGAACAGCCTGCTACTTCTGGAGTAAAGCAGTCTGAAGTCCCCAAGGGGAAATGGCATTTTATTGAGAAAACACAATTGGGGTGCATGGAAGGTACAAGTTAGTATCATCAGCATCATCCATCTGCCAGAAGGACAATTTGGAGCAACCTCTTCAGAAAAAGCCCAATTAACTGCTGCGGTGCATGAAATGACGTGAGGCCTCCAGAACTGTGCCACCTCCATGTGAGGCTGTCAATTTCCCTGTTCAGACAATAACTCAACTTGATTGGTTCAAGGGTTTTATTGAAGACAGGAGAAAGGCAGGAGAAGACAGTTCCGGCGAAAAGGCGCCAAAGCAGCTCATGATATGTTGCAGCAAGTCCCCACCCCATCCCACATGTGAACCAAGACTGTTAGGAAAAGTCCAGCCTGAAGGCCCGTCCCAGCCGCCAAGCTACAAAGCCAGGGAAACAGATAAAGAAGCAACTGCAAATGCTAAAGCTCTCCCCAGCAATTCCTCCTGTAGCAATGGCAACCTAACAGGAGTGCGGCCTTTGATCGATGAAAATACAGCAGAACTATCACATCTTGCAATTTGAATGGTATGCCTTTGTTGCTACACCCCAAAATTGCATTAGCCTTTTTTGTCGCTGCATCACACTGGCTTATTTAACTTACTGTTCACCATACCCCAAGAGCGTGACCACAGACACTACTACTCAGTAGTGTATCCTTCAACCAGTGAGCATGTTCCTCATTTTTGTTACCCAGATGCAGATCTCGGCTCTGATCCTTGTTCTCCATGCGGGTCTGCTGGCTCTAAGCCTCAGTTGCCAAAAGGAGACAAGACTGGATGTCAGCTTACTTTAAGCTACAACAAAAAATACAGTTTCCATTGACATAAGAATTATGCAGCATACAAGACATTACCACACACACACACACACAAACACACACACATGAAGGCTGGTCAGGCTTGAACGGTCAGGTGCAATCTGTCAAAGTAGAATTCTGATAGAAATTCAACAGGACAGGCGAAGTCTGGCGCATCAGCATGGCTGGGCCAGAAGGGAGGATTCTTTATGGATAACCCTCTACAGGAGTCTCTAGGCCCCTTCCGCGATTGTAGGAGCTCGCATCTTAGATCGACGGGCAGGAAGTCCCACCCGCAGTCCAAGACAGACGAGCGCTGGACCTGTGGTCTGGACTCAACTCCACCTGCTCTAGCCAAGCAACTCTCTGGAGCTGACTGGGGGGGTCGTATCGACTGATGGACCTTGTGGTTGGGCGCTTTGTTTGCCGCAGAGTGCGAAATTCCATTGACTTGACTCTAAGCCAGCCAGCTAACTACAGCTCTGTGGCTCTTTTGCCCGTCTATGTGCAGAAGACAGGAGACTCGTACGTGGCGGTGGCGAGAAGCTTTAGTCCGGGCAAGTAGAGAAAGGGAGTACTCTGCCCCACCAGAACGCAGAAGGGAGGTGGTCCTGCCTCTCTGAGCTTCCAGCCCGAGACACGAAGCCAGCTGCTGTGGCAGAGAAACGGGAGGACTCCTAGCTGAGGTGGTATGATTCCACCACACGAAGTCTAACCTGAGCTGTCTCTGGGTGTCCGGAAGGGCCTAGATTACAGTCCATCCCTTTTACTTGTTCCTGCCTTCTGTCAGGGAATCTTACTATGCATCTTGGTCACCTTTGTTTCTCAAGCAGGGACTACTCTACTCCCATCAACATGCACCAGCTTCCTGCCAGCCTCTGGCTCCAAAGTGGGAACCCAACTGGGCCAACAAGAGCCATATATGGCGGTAAGGGGCAGAGCACACCACTGCCGCTTTCAACCTGTATTAAATGCTGAAACTGAGGGACGCATCCTCCTCAGTTCCAGCACCCTGTAGCTAGGGCTTGTGACAAATCTCACTAAGTTTTCCTTCTAAGTACACTCCTATCTGGAGTGGTTTCAGCCCTTACATTTTCCCTCTTCACCTGCGGGTCTTCCAGTAGTGTTCTTGACCTCACAACTGAGAGACATGTGAGGGGGCTGAGCTCCTATCTTCTCACAGACTTTCTAAAACTCTTGCAGTAGACATTTTACTCACCCCTGTTTGCCATTCCCGCCTCATTAAGCAGGCACTCCTTCTAGTTCATTAGGAGGTCCAAGACCATATCTAGATAAAGCATGGATCATATTGCTCTCATCCCCTGCCAAAGTATGATGCTGGCAGGGGGATGATGGGGAACTGTAGTCCATAACATCTGAGGGGTCATGAAGTTTGACACTCCATGCTCTAGTCCCTGTAACAGAGGTGATTCAGGGACATTCCAGCTTAGTCATCTCTCTGCTGTTATGCTATCCTAAGTCCTCTTCCTGGTCTTGGCCTTCAGCTCACACTCATACACTTACATGAAGCATTTATGCATGTACTACTCACCCTGGTAGCTGTTTTATATTTTGCAGTGGACATTTTATTTGCATGGGGATTCTTCTCCTGCAAAGTGTCCCAGGCCAATCTGGTCCACACTTTTGCCCACCCACTGCTTCTCTTCTTGTTTCTGTGCAAAACCCTGGTTTGAGAAGTTGCTGCTCCTGCCACTCTTTGTGCCATCTTTGGTCTAGTGTATTGCAGTGGAGGAACTCTGGCACCCAGATGCCATGGACTACACCCCATCAGCCCTGCTGTGCATGGTTAATTGTAGTCCATAACATCTGAGTGCCAGAGAGGTTCGCCAAGCTACCACTGGCCTAGCACACTTTGCATAGATCATGTCGACTTCACAAGGTTTCACAGGGTTCATCTGTCTAGCGCTTCTGATTGTTCTGAAATTGTGGACTGAAGAGTGTTAGAAACTGCTGGGGTATGCATGGGGAGAGGTGGGAAGAAAACCTGAAGAATAATTAATGCTTGGTGATCTCCTTTGCTTTCCCTGAGAAGGGAGAGAAAAAGTCACACTTTGAGAGCTTTCATAAACAGCAGGAATTCTCTGATCCTGAGGGTGTGGAGTGACTGGCAAGAGGGAAAATGTATGAAACCAAGAATCAAACCTCCGAAGGGACACAGATTCCAGGTGGTTCAGTTTTTTGGTAGCAACAGTAAAAAGTCTGATCATATGATGATGAAAGACCACTCAACTAAGACCCTGAAAAGCTCTGCCTGTCTGAATTGGACCATACTGGCCTTGCTGGAACCAAGGGTCTGATTCAATATAAGGAGTGGATAGGGGTGGGGGAGGGTGGCAAGGGGTGGCTAAGGGTTGAAGGGTGTGGCAATTTTATGCAGACGAGGATGCCCTCCACTCTCACAGTGCAGAAAAAGAAAACATTTGCAGATAAAGAGCACTTGGAAAATGCCAGCACTGATCTTCCAAAAATATGTGTACGCAAAACTTTTTGTCCCACCGGGAAGATACACTAACCGCAAAGCTGATCATTGTCCACAATAGGCCATTGATTTGGGGTTTTCCCTGCAATCCATTTCCTAGCAATTTCCTTTGAACTGAAAGCTCTGGAATCTACAATAAAACCTCTGGAAGGAGGCAAATCATGATGGGAATTGTATTCTTCATTGTGATATCATTGATCCTCAGGGCTTGGTAAAATGTGCACCCTTTCCTTAAAAAGTTTTAAAATCTTACTAAAAACATGCATCCCCAAGAAAACTTATACTTTAACATTAAACAAGGTTTTAACCAAATTCTGCATTTCCTTTACAAAGGAAGCTCCTGGGACTTCAGTCCTCATCAGGATCTGCTCCTGTCAGTTTTTTAAATCCCTACCAAGGCAAAATTAGAAATGTGGTGATCTACGTTCCTTTCCTGGAGAGACCGGCCTCTTACTTACCATCGGGCCAGGCCTTCCTGTGAGGCCCATTGGGCCAGCCGGTCCTCTCAGCGCCAGCTGCAATAAAGGAGAGGAGAAGCAATCAGTTCAGTGGCCTCTGGGGGTGGAAAGCAGCCAGGGGTCCTGGGACTTCAGGAGGGTCGTGAGTGGGGTTGGAGAAGTTCTGGGGGATAGAACCTGGGGAAGGGAGTGGCTCAGGGGTCCCCCTTCCAAAGCAGCCATTTTCTCCAGACATCTATATTCTGGAGACCAGTTGTCCTCTTAGGAAATCTCCAGCCTCTACCTGGAGGTTGGCAGCCCGGTCCATAAGTGGCTTGTAATGACACAGATCACTTTGTTTGGTTGAGGTGGGTTTTCCGGGCTGTGTGGCCGTGGTCTGGTAGATCTTGCTCCGAACGTTTCGCCTGCATCTGAGGCATCTGCATCTTAAGAGGTGCATCACACAGAGAAGTTGCCATTGTTTGGTCCTTGGGACAACCATGAGGTCAGGCCCGCCCTTCCCCCCCAATTTTTTTCACTTTAAAAAAATGATTTAAAAATAAAAACAATCAAACCTTTTAATTTGTAATGGTTTGAGAAAAGACGAACAAAAGGGTGACAGCTTTGCAAACTGACAATTTGCAAGGTCAAAGAAGAAATTGGCCCTGGATTCAGAGGTTAATGGGGAAGGGGCAGGAAGACAAGTTTGCCTATACGCAGTAAAGACTGCACAGCCGCCTTCATGTAGGCACATCTGATCCTCTAGCTCAGTCGTAGCGAACCTATGGCATGGGTGGCAGAGGTGGCACTCAGAGCCCTCTCTGTGGGCACGCGCGCACAGAGTTTGTCATGTGGGGGGGATCGCCCCCCCCCCACATCTAGGCTGGCCTGAGCCATTGGGTTCGATGTGCGCGCACCTCAGCGAGCAGGGAGGACTCGGCTGGCAGGCCTAGTTGTGCTCTGGGTGGCTGCTGCATGGGGTGGCGGGGGCAGAGGTGGCGGAGATGCTAGAGAGGAGCAGAGCAGTGCGGGACTTGCTGGAGGCTGGAGCATGCTGGCCCCTGCTTGAGGGGGTGGGGCGGAGGCGCTAGAGCAGCGCAGGGCAGAGCAGCAGGCTTGATCTGCTTGATCTTGGCTTGATCTTGGCTTGATCTGCCCAGGCTGGCTGCTGCTGCTCGAGGGGTTGAACAAACAAAGGCCGTTTCTGCATGGCAGCGGAAACGGCTGGGTCGGCGCTTCTCGCGCCAACCCGAAGACGCTGGGACCGTCCGCACGGAAGGTCCTGGGAAGAGGTGGGCAGCCGGCGCCGCGGAGCGCTGGCGCAAGATCGACTCGGCGACTTTATGCGAGGCCCTCCGGCTGCCGGGGTCATGGGAGGCCTGGGACACGCCTGGCCCCTGGCGTGGCCTGCTCTCGAAATGCCGGGCGCAGGGCAGGGGGGCGTGTCCCCAGGCCTCGGCGACGCGACCGGAGGCCCAGGGACAAGGTGGAGTGCCAAGTGGGGAGTCGGAGTGAAGCCGCTGGCCGTTCAGCACGGCAGCAAAGCTTCACTCCGGCGGCAAGCTTCTCAAAAAAGAGCGCTAGGAAGCCTGGGGAAACGCCGGCTCCAGGTCGGGCAGGCGGCGCTGAGGGCGGCGCTGCTGCTGCAGCTGCCTCGTGCAGGACATGTATGCCTGGAGACGGTGTTTTTACCGTCTCCAGGCCGTCATTTTCTGCCCGTGCGGAAACGGCCAAAACGTGTGCCTTTCCAAACACCGGGGAAACGCTCAGACCTAAGTTTTTTGCCGATCGCCTGGGCAGATCAAGCCAAGGGTGGAGGAACCGAGATGCATTTAGGATTTTTTAAAAGCACACAAAGGCCTTTGCTAGGACTGCTTTTATTTTTCTGTTCCTGTTGCATTTTTGCAAGAAGTCAATTGCTGTGATGACATGTGAAGGAAAAACTGCAGATCAGATGGCTGCTCAACCAATTTAGCTTTCCTGAAGTCATCCCACCCCTTGCACAGCATTCTTGCTTAGGATTGCCTTCCTTGACTGCCTTTTCACTTCTATTTTGTAGGGGGGAGTTTATTGGGTTTCAGAAAGCAAAAGTTTTACTTACCTCTCCCCCCACATACCTCCCACTTCCCCTGCCAGGCTCCCAGTGTGATAACAGTGTAATTATTTCAGGGAGATTATTAGCATTAAACTTCAGACCTAATTTTGGGGGAAGCAGTGTAGGTAACCCTGTTAAGCACTGTTAAACCCCACTGATTTTCATGGGAAGAACTAAAGCATGATTCTTTACCTGGGAGTAAGCTCAGTTGCTGGCAATGGGGCTTGCTTCTGAGTAAACCCTCCTAGGGTCATGATTCACCAGCTCAAAGAGTTGCATGGTTGCTTCAAAGCAAAGTCACTACCACCAACCTTACTCCCGAGTAACATGTGCCTCGGAGCTAACAATTTTTTCTAAACTAAAACCTCAGTATTCAGGTTAAATTGCCATGTTGGCACTTGGCGATAAATAAGTGGGTTTTGGGTTGCAATTTGGGCACTCGGTCTCGAAAAGGTTCCCCATCACTGCTCTAGCCCCTCCCCAAGAGGGGAGGGCGGTATAAAAATGAAATAATAAATTTAAAAAATGAAATAATAAATAAATAAAAGAGAAGCTTCCGCTTGCCTGGGAACTAAACGTTTCGCCTGACTCTATGGCTGGTTCCAGTCCTGCTCCAGGCACAAGCTACACAGAAAAGAGCACCATGCGTCCAACATATGAGATGTGCTTAAATTGTTCTTGAAACAATAGAAAGGGTGGCCAACTCTGGTCAGCGGAATTCTTGGAGATTTGAGGGAGATGCCAGTGGAGGGGGAAATTTATGGAGGGTTTTCACCTGGCATCTACGGCATACCACAGATTTCACCTCCAAAGCAACCATTTTCTCCAGAGGAACGTATCTCTCTAGCTTGGTGATAAATTCTGGGAGAACTCCAGGCCCCCAGAACCAACTAGAGGCTGGTAACCCTGGGTACCAACAGGTCCTACTCATCATCGGTCCATTTAGGCTGCATGGCACCAAAAGCAATTAGGACACACCTGTTGCCACAGATGCAGTCCCAAAATATGTCTCCAAGGGATAAGGACATCTTTTAAAGAAAACATACTGAGGTTTGGACTGTTCACCCAACTGCAGTTGGTGGGACTTGTTTACTCATCACCATGTCGAACTGAAACTGAGCAGTGCGATTTTTCCCATGTCTATTCAGTCACTCTCGGTTTGATGGGATAATGAAGCTTTTAACTTTATTTCGCATTGACTTTGGAAAGCGCTATCAAGTCGCAGCCAATTTATGGTGACCCCTCACGTGACTTTCATGGCAAGAGATGGGTTGCCACTGTCTGCCTCTATGTAGCCACCCAGGACTTCCCTGGTGGTCTCCCCTCCACATACTGACCAGGGTTGACCCTGCTCAGCTACAGAGATCTGATGAGATCAGGCTAGCTTTGCATTGCCCCTGGAAAATGGCATTATTTTGCTGCCAGATTATTCCCCTTCTTCCAGAAAGGCAGGCTACACACTCTCAGGGCAGAAAGGCAAGGCATATTGCAAATGGTTGCCAGTTCCTGCTTTGGTAATTCCTGGAAATCCGGGGGTGAAGAGCTGAGAGGGTGGAACTTGGGGAGAGAGCCCAGAAGGAATGTGATGCCTAAGCTGCAGTTTCCTCCAGAGAAATGGGCCTCCATAGTGTGGAGATTTCTAGGAGCCATCATGAAATTGACCACCCTAATTTAGTACACATCAGTGAGATCTTTCCAGGGGAGGGGAGGAAGGGGAGAAGAATTTGGGACAACTGATGACTATTTCATATCCTTGCACAAACAGCAGAAATGCAACTAAAAATGATGCAAGTTTATGTATAGATAAACCCAGAAGGTAAAAAAAAAAAAACTCTGCTGGGACAAAGTCAATAAATCCTCTGGCAGGCAACGGGGCTGTCCACATTTTATAACGTAGCTGGAACAAATTTGTTCCATTGCAAAAATTCAATACTTTAAAAGACCTGTAATTATCTCGGCTCTTCGGTAATTAAAATACACCCAGAGCTGCAGGAGCAGCAGAAACGCTAGGTTATTTACTGAATTGTTTATCTGTGTTTGATAGCTCCCCCGCTAAAAAAGCACAAAGAATAAAAGAAGCAGTTTTAGACCCAGGAATCCAATCTAAGAAACACAGAAATATTTAAAGTAAAAATACAATTAGTGGAGATTAGGAGACTTTGAATGAGGCACGACTGCGCAGTAAGCATGGCTCTACTCAGTTGTCCACATATTCAGGTTAGAAGTCACTTGCACTCTTTCTGGATGCAGAGTTTGAGTGCCAGCACAAGATCTCTCTGAGTGTGCAAATGCTGAATAAGAACAGACCAGTGTGCATGGGAACTGCCAAAGCACAGCTACACAGACTGCCCCACATGTGCCAAGTAGTGTCCAACTGGTTATTGCATTTAAGTTGGGTTCCATTTGCCCTTTGACCTTTGTGGTGGAAGTTGGATTTAGTTTCCACCAATAAGCCAGGCAGAAGCCTCCGTATGGCTGCAGCTGCCACATGAGCCCCCTGGACCACAAGGTCAGTATCGCCTGCTCTGACTGGCGGCAGCTCTCCAGGGTCTTTCACATGACCTGCTGCCTGGTCCTTCTAACTAGAGATGCCTGGAATTCAGCTGAGGACTTTCTGCACGTGAAGCAGGAGCTGTGCAGCTGAGCTGTGGCCCCTCAGAACCAATAATGTCAGGTATCTGCAGAGAGATCCCCTTCCTGCTCCCTGCTTGGCAGGCTTGGCTTCATCCCACGGGAGAGAGATGCCCTTGACCAGTTTAGCTACCATGACCTCAACTTTGCCAGTCTGACTTTGTCCGGCAAGTAATTTCTCAGAGCACCGGCCAGGAATAGCTGAGAGTCACAAAGGCACCGGTTTGGGCTGCCTGACCAGGCCTGTGAAAGCAGAGGGGGCAGGGGAGGGGGATACATGGCTGGAGAATGGAAGTGGTCAGGGACTAAGCCAACCGTAAAGGTCCATGCAGGATTGGGAGTGGGCCCTGAGGGGGCCTTGGGGCAGGCCCTCACAGAACTCTCTTCCTCAGTTGTCAGATGGCCCAGCCTGGTGCGCTCCTCTGCATGGAAGAGAGTTTTGATCCAAAGAAATCAGCAGATTATGCTTTTCATGTAGGGTTGCCATCCTCTGGGTGGAGACGGGCCTTCTCCCAGAGTTACAGTTATACAGACTATATACAGACTACAGCTACTCCCAGACTACACAGAAATCGGTTCCCTTGGAGGAAATGGCAGCTTTAGAGGGTAGATTACAGGGAACCCCGTGCCCACTGGGATGCTTCCTCAAACCCTGCCCTCCCCAGGTTCTGCCCCCAAACCTCCATGAATTTCCCAAGTTGGCAACTCTATTTTCATGGCATGAAGTTCCACACAACAACAGGCTCGATTCTCCCATTCAAAGGGGCTGGATTGGCCATTGGCAACGCTGGCCAGAATGGAGCCTGAGCCAGCCTTCGCAGTGAGGAATCAAGAGGAGGCAATGGAGTGGGGTAACAGGCAGGCAGGAATAAGGATCTGGAGCAAAGCAAGAGAATTGCTCAGGATAAGGTGGGAGGCTGGCAGCTACCCAAGCCAGTCCCAACAGCTGGCCAGGAAGGACCAGTACCCACACCAAACCATGGGGCTACTGGGTGAGGGCAGGACCCATGGCAGGCCTTCTGCCCTCTCTTCTCCTTCCTCTCTGTGGCCTTGTTGTTTGGCACGTGGGGACGCAGACAGAATCCTGGCCAACCCTCTCCAGCTGTGTTGACCTGGAACAACAATGCATACCTTGTCTGTTGAGTAGCCCCCAGTGCATTGTGGGCACCATTGGGAAGGTGAAGCAACAGGAGAAAAAGCAGGAGTGCTGCAAAGTCCAAGGGCAGCAGGCAGGACCCTCACTTACCCTGGCTTGTTGCAGGATGGCTTGAGCTTGGGACTCTTGCGCAGAGACCATTGGGCCCTTTGAGCCACCGTCACCACCACCACTGAAGCGGAACTGTGGAGAAGGAGGGTTCATACGTCACTCCCTTGGAAATCAGTGCTGCCCCCGCCCCCACCCGCCCCACGCATCCCCCGACCAGACAGGTGAAGCTGAGCAGCAGATTCAGGTGTAAGACCCACTGTGGAGTCAGTGGCTCAGTTCCCCTTTTGGCACTTCAGGGCAGGCCAAAATAGCATGCAAAAGCCAGACATGTATGAACATTTAAGCTCACGACCTCCCTATACTCCCAAACACCATTTATTCACTGGCTTAAATATCTTCACATCTTCTTTTCCACATCCATTCAAAGTGGCTAACCAGGTAAATTAAAATCAATGTTTTTTTTAAAAAAATACAAATAAAAATGGGATTAAAAAAATTTAAATAGTTAAAAATGAAAATATTTTGAGGAAAATTCTATCTAATGATGGTTTTTTGTTTAAGACACATTACAGTCCGAAGGTTTGTCATCATGTGTGGCGTTTCCCCTAGCCGCCTGGCGCCCTCAGGCGAGTGTGCTGTCCCTCCTTCCCTGACCTGGGGGTTAGATTCCCCAGATGGTGTTTTGTCCCCTTGGCCCGAAGGGCCAAGAGACAACCTCGCCCACAGGGCGCCTGCGTGAGTGCACCCCCTGGCCTTCCCCACACAGCCAACACCCCCCTCTTAGCAGGTCTCTCTGCCTTCCTTCCCCTGGCTGTCTTGAGAGTTTGCACCCTCCCCCCCTCTCTCCCTTGTTGCTTCACAGGGAGAGGAGTTTCCAGGGTTTTGTCTCTCCCCTGTGGCTGTTACTGCCAGGAAAATATTCTCCTGAGCCAATCGCTGAACTACACTGGCTAAGGATCAGAGCAAAGAGACCAGTGTTGTCCAAAAGTCTCCATAAGGCCTGGAGAGAACGTGTATATATGAATGTGCTAATGTTTCAGTGTTGGGATTTATTATTTGCCCAATGTTTAGGCTTATACTTTAGTTGGGTTCTCCTGTTGATTTAAGGTTTTATTATTGTAAATTTAGGATACTCTTGCTTATATGTATATGTGCTTGTACTGTATTTGAAGTTCTTTAAGATTTCCTCTAATGTTTAGGTTTAGATATGTTATTCTAGATATCTGTATCTGTTGGTAAAAGCAATAGCTTGTAGCAGCTGATACTAAGAGCCAAGGAAGCTAACCTTGGAATTCAGTTTGGGCCAACACCCAGTAGATCTCTTTAGCGAAAACAAAGACCCCTTTGGAATTACAAATTGAATCTGATGATGGCACCCAAGATGTCCCAGCCGTTGAAGAACGTGCCAAGATCACCATTGGACCATTTGAACTTTCTTTTGTTGCGGGACCGAGGCACAGGAGCCTCAGGACATAGCTCAAGGAAGCAGCCCATCTGATAACCAGCTACCTGGGTGCGTTAACAGCCTCACCCAGTTTTATGAATGGACACTCGCCGCTCTCTGTTTCAGCACTATCGTAAAGTCTCGCAGGAAGACATCTGAAAGCGAGATCTCATGGTCCCATTCATTAAGTTGTAAGCTGCTGGACCCAAACCTCCTCTCTTCGCTGCCTTCCTCTTTGAACAAGGCCTCTAAGGCCTCCACCGTCCCTGCAAGAGGCTCCTCTGCAGCCTTCCCACCTCCCGCGGTGCCAGCCCATGTGTGACCCAGCGGGGCAAGTCCAGGTGCTGCGTCCGAGCCCAGACATCATGAAATAAGGATTAGTTTCTAATTATGTATATATTGCTGTATACTCATGAGGCTGTTTACTTTTTTTGGTAAATGGATTCCATTAATTCATCCACAGAGGTTTTGGTTAGAGTATTTTGGGCAATTTTTCTCTCTCCAGATATTATCACAGATGCTTGATTCTGCAGTTCTCAAAACCACAAATCTGTGTTTGCAGAGGAAGAATGTCTCTTTGTTTATTATATTATTCTCTCCATGCAGGAGAAAACCGATCACAACAGCAGGCTGTGAGAGACCCAGTTTGGGAATACTTTAATCAAAATCCTCTATCTACGGGTAAGGCATGCAAGCAAAATGCAAACGCTACAATAAAAAAAGGCAAGGCCTGGTGGCTCAAATAAAACATCATCATGAGAAATGGTGTTTATGTAGAAAAACATGATTTAAATCTTGTCTTCCCAATTAGTGATTTAAATTGTGATTTAAATTGATTTGATTTAAATCAAATCCACCCTACAATGAACAATATTTTACTGCTAAAATATGATACCTCAACAATAAAATCTGTGTTAAAACAAACTGAGAAGCAACCAAGATACTATCAATAGGTTCATCCAGTGGCGTACCAGGCCTAAGTGGCGCCTGGGGGCATGCCTCCTTGCCCCCCTGCTCCCCAAGCCCCACTTACAGGAGCCTGCAGCGAGGCCGGGGGAGAGCGGGGCTCGTACGGGCGCTGCGGCAGCAGGCAGGCTGGCTCCTGGGATCCTGGGCCGGTCTGCGCTGCAGTGCCTGCTGAGCAGCCCGCCGCAGCATCCCACCCTCCTGGCCGGCCTGCAGGAAGGCCGGGAGGGGGGTGAGTCTCGGTGGCATTTGGCTCAGGTGCTTGGTGTTTCATCACGTGGATACCCCATGTCCCCATTAGCAGTACGCCACTGGGTTCACCTAAATAACAACATTTAAATAACCTTCAACTATTTGAATGGAAAGCCCTCTGAGAAGCTCACTGAAATGAGAGGGAGGACGGAGAGAGCCAGGCTCTAGATGGCATTAAAACGAGCTTCACTAAATCAGCGGATCCTCTTGTGGCAGCAGAAGGCAGCAAGATGTCCCTGGAAAGTCCCAAGGAAGAGACAAAGGAATCCACTCTCTCTGGCTTCCAGCATTCAAGAGCAGACAGCTTTGATCATGGAGGGTCTGCTAGTATTGACAGTCTGCTCCTTTCCTAACTGTTTTCCAAGCTCTCACAATTGTCATCACCACAGCTTGTAGCTGTGAATGTTACAAGTTAATTATGTGGCAAGGGACACCGTGTTCTCTTTTGTGGGCCTCCCGTCAATCAATTTCACTGAGTGAGCCTATCAGAGCATTACAGATTTTTCTTGGTGAGATCTAGTCAGAAAAGACTGCCTGTTCCTTCAACAGCTTCCAGTCGCCCTCACGGCCCTACAGTCTGGAACATGCCCATGGGGAAAATTATCCCACACCAATGTAGGCTACAAAGCCCCAGCTTTGCGAGGCAGCCATTTGAAGCAGAGGAGCAGCCGTGGCCGGCAGAGGGGCTGCCTAACCCCTTTCTCACCAGCCACTTTTCTTACCCAAATGATGGTTGTTCCTCCCCTGGGGACTGCAGATACTTGGGGCTCTCTGAAAATGCAGTAAAGAAGCTTTGGGGAAGATTTCTCCCAATGTTTTGGAGAAATATGAGTTAAATAAAATGTCTCTGGCATGTCAGAAGTGGTATATCAACATAAAATAGAGCTTGGTGCAAGAACTGATTTTTCTGCCACTGCCCCCCCCCCCCCCCCCATGGAGCCCAGGGCAAGAACTGCATTTTCCAAAGGAGGCACACCCCCTACCTGGCCCCACTCAGGGCCTCCCTGTCAGGAATTGGGGGCTGTCCTTGGGCTTGCTGGCTCGCAGGGGCAACCGGGTTCTTGCAACTCGCGCCTGAGCAGTCCGTCGAGGGGCTGCTTGCTGCTGAGCCGTGGCCACAGGCCTCCTGCCCTCCCCAGTCTCACTCACTCGGACAGGGGTGAAGGAGGAGGGGTGGGGGCGATTTTCCGCCCCCCGTGTGACTAAATGGGCGCTGTGGGCGGTATGCCCCTGCTTGTCAGGAGTAAAAGCAATGGCTGCTGGGCATGAGGGGAGCTGCCTCCAACTTCAGAGTTCATGTTATTGCATCCCATTCATTAATTCCGACAAACCAATGTTTTAATTGCTGTTTTTAGGTTTTGAATGCATTTTAACTTGCTTTTTTATTGTTTTAAGGTTGTGTGTTTGGGGCAGTTTGGTTTTAATGGTTTTAGGATAAGATTTTACCATGCATGTTTTCAACTGTTAGCCCTGGTGGCCCTTTTAAGGGCAAAAAGGTGGATTACAAGTGCTGCAAACACAATGGCAACAATAACAATAGGGTTGAAGAAAAAGACTGGAAAGGTGACAAAATACTGAGAATGGAAGTTGAGAGATTATGGCAAAAACCAGGGATACCAGAAAAATCTGGGATGGCGCTTCAACCATATACATGTTGATAAAATCTCTATCTAGCAATTGCAAAAGGCTACATTTCTTGGATCTGCACACATATTACACAGATACATTATGACATTCTAGGCTGGGGCCTCAGGAAGAACCCGATGCGTACGAAGGCCAACACGGGCTGAAAATCTGGAGGCTGATTTCATAAAATAATAATTCTGGCTGCTATATTCTGAATCTGCTGAAGTTTCAGGAGCATCTCCAAAGGCAGCCCCACACACAGTGTGCTAGAGTAGTCCAGCAGGGACGTTCCCAGGGGAACATGCAACTGTGTCCAGATCTGGCTTATCCCAGAATCCCAGTCCAAAAGCTGGATAAGTTGGTGAAAAGCACTCAACCCTGCATATCCCAGATCAGAAAGGAGTCCAAAAGCCTCCTCTGTCAAGTGGAGCAAAACCCCATCCAGATGAACACAATTCACTTCTGGGAGGCCAGCAATGACGAGGGATGTGGGATCACACCAAAGGAGGGCGGAGACTGGACAGAACTGAACATCCGGCGACTGAAGTCTGGCAAGCGGCAACTGCCAGGATTTCCTGTTCTACTCTGCAAAGCCTTGGTGAGTACAGGGAACCTTCCTAAACAGAAGCAGCAGACCTCTGAACACCAGTGTCAAGGGGTGGCACTGGGGAAGGCCTTGGCCTCTGAGCCATTTGCTGGGCCTTGCTGGCAACTGGTTGGCCACTGCATGAAACAAGATGCTAGACTAGATGATCCCTCACTGGTCTGATCCATGCCCTTGAACAACCTCTTCTGTACTCTGCACGGGCTTCAACAGAAACAGTGCTGCACGCAGAATGGAAATCAAATAAATAAATAAATAAATAAATAAATAAATAAATAAATAAATAAATAAATAAATAAATAAATAAATGTGGCTGCTACTCACCGGTAGCATCATCATGGTCCCTGGAGGCCCTGGCAAGCCATCTGCTCCTGGAAGCCCCGCCCGTCCAGGAGGACCCTAAAAAGGGAAGCAACAGACCAGACCCGTCATATCTCAGGCAGAACTACCTGGTTGATGACGTGCAAGGAACGTTCTGCCACCCCAGCAGAACACTGACAAGATCTGAGACGGCTGATTGCTTCATGACACGCAAAGCGGACTGCCGGCCTCTTCTCTCTTCCTCCTGGCAGGGTCTTCTGAGGGCAGGGGCACGCGGGGCGAGCAGAAGGGGCATTGGTCCGGTTGAAGCTGCAGCTGATCCATGCGGTCCCATTGCAAAGGCAGCCCAGGGCCAAGCGCACCCTGCCACAGCCTGAGGGCGGCATCTCCATGGGATCCCAAGCTGAGCTTTAGGCAGTTTTTTAGGGCCCCATTTTGGAACTGAGCTTTTGACAGCTGATCTACTGCTCTCCTTGAGGAACTCTGAAGGGTTTTTAAAAACTGAGAGACTTTTCAGCTACACAATAAGTGTTGTTTACAGCTTTGAACTAGAGCAGAAACAAATCTGCTCCTCCAAATTTCCCCCCAATTTGCTGAACATGAAATGGTAGCCAAATTTCTCTTTGATGTAATATGCTTCGGTATGAAATATGGGTATGCAACCATTAAGCATCAGTGAGAGTCTGACTGATTTTATATATAATTATATATTTTAGGTTGTGGTTTTGTCATTTTTTATATGCCAGTAAAGGCTTTGCATGCATGCATTGCTCTAGAATACACGCCAGTATTTTCCACATACTCCAATGCCAATTACCATCAGCTCCCACAGTTAACAGAGCTGCAGGTGAAAGGGCCTCCCTCGACTGCTATCCTGGTGAGTGTTGTGATTTAGGAGGGACTTTACATTTATGCTTCATTTGCAGTGCAATCCTTTGCAAATTTTCTGTTTATTTATTAGCACTCTAACCATGACACCACAATGACTTTGAAGCTGCTCTTTGGAGTGCACTTGAAATTTGGAAATAAATGGAGATCGGAAATTTCACATTCAAAAACTGTGTTGCAGACATTTCCCTAGATTTAGAAACTTTAGTTCTGGAAGCACACTGGAGGGAAACCTAGATACAAAGTCTGACGGAGAACCAGGTGAGAGCAGGTCCCTCAGGAGGCCCAGAGGAGCGCGCCGCACGCTGGGCTGGCGACAGCTGGCAAAGGTTGGGCATCTGAACTGCCAAGAACCTCCAAGCAGCCTGGCAAAGCGAGCAGCCCCCATTCAGTGGCGAAATGAGCCAGGCCAGCAGCTGACTGACAGGAAGTGGGACAGAGCAGCTCGTGGCCCAGCACCTGCGAGAACGGACCAGCGGCAACGATGAGGTCCTCATAGGACCTTTCATGCTCAGCCCTGCTGCTGCCGCCACAAGGAAGACATCAGGAGCATTGGAGAGGCAGCCCTTCTGCAAGGTTGCATTGAGGAGAGTACGTGGGGGCGGGGGAGACAAGTCCTGGGAGCAGGATGTGGCCAAATGCCTGCATGGCTATTCTATGGCCAGGAAGTGCCCCATCCATTTGCTTCTCAGGTCTGAGGACAGGCATGACCCAAAAGCGTTTCTAGAGGTCGAGCCTCACCTCATGAGACACTGCGGCCGGCCGGCCGGCTGGCTGTTGACGGGGCTTTTTGACACCGCAGCGACTCCCACCTTCAGTCTGGCTTAGCCCTAAACTTTTTCTTTTTTAGAAATAGGAGGCAGAGGGATCTGACATGTGCCACCTGCACGTGTCTCCAGTGCCCACGGCCACACAAAGCACCTCCACTAAATGGTGCAATTATGAAATCATACTAAAAGTGTCTCATGCTAGGCTTACTAGGTGGCCTTGGGCCAGCCATATGTGCTCAGTCTGTGACTGCGAGAATGAAACAGGGGAGAGGAGAACAACATGAGCCACTCTTGAGTTCCCGTCAGGAAGAAAGTAAAATACACGAAGCAGATAAATAAACAATTATGTATTGTCAAAGGCTTTCAAGGCCAGAATCAACTTGCTGTTGTGGGTTTTCAGGCTATGTGGCCATGATCTGGTAGTTGTTGCTCCTAATGGTTGCCCACATCAATGGCCCCTTCTGCACATGCAGAATAATGCACTTTCAATCCACTTCCAAAGCACTTGGCAGCTGTGCGGAATAGCAAAATCCACGTGCAACCAATTGTGAAAGTGGATTGAAAGTGCATTATTCTGCATGTGTGGAAGCAGCCTCTGGCTGGCATTTCAGAGGCACATCACGGTAAGATGCATTTCTCTAGATGACACAATGTGAAGTAATTGTGTGGTGGGGGGGTGTACGTTCTGTCCACCTCATAAGGAGGAGGGAGGTGGGAGAGTTTGCAGGTGTCCAGGTTTGCCACTGCATTTGCATTCACATTTGCAAACCCACCCAGACACATGCTAATGCAACTGTAAATGCAATTTCAAATGCAGTTGCAAATGAACTCCATCTGGACATATCCAGACCCCACCCCCACCCCCCACACACACCTGTGAGGTGGACAAAATATATACCCCACCACACATTCACTCCACACTCCGCATTGTACCTGTGACATCCATAGATTTGAGCAAAGTTTTTGGGCAAAAACTACCAGACAATGGCCTCACAACCCGGAAAACCTGCAACAACCAAATAAATAATGTTTATGTTAGTTAGAAAACCCAGGGTACCAGGAGTCAACTTGCTGGTCTTTGAGGGCTTGATTCAGTCCAGTACATCTCCTTTATGAGGCAGGAATATATATATATATATATTCCTGCCTCATAAATATATATATATATATATATATATACATATTTGGGGGGGGGGGGGATATAAAGTGAATAGTTGCTCCCTAAGAAGCTGTGCAGACAGTTCCAAGCCATTTGTAAAACCTTTAAAACGCAATATAAATACTATACATAAAATAGAATGAAAATAGATGACAAGATAAAAAGAGGTGGCAAAGTAATCCGAGTTTGTTGTTGTTATTGTTGATGTTGTCGTCATCGTTGTCATCATCATTCCCCCTCACCCCCAACCCCTGGAAGGCCAAAGGCAGTGAACTTACTCCTCACGATCTGACGGGTTAGATGGAGAAGGCCTGGTGGAACAGCCACTCTTTGCAGGGCCTGTGGAACTGCTGTAAGTCCCACAGGGCCCTAACATCATGTGGCAATTTGTTCCACCAGGCTGGAGCCAGGGCCATAAAAGCCAGTTGGATCTCTCTTGGGCCGGGGATTGCTAAGAGATTCCTCTCCGATGAATGGAGGGGTCTCTGGGGGCAATACGGGGAGATACAGTCCCAAAGATATGTTTGCCACACACCCTGCTTTCCTTTCTCTTATTGGTTGCTTGCACAACAATCTGCTAATCCTCTTTAATCACCTGCCAAAGTTCTGACATTTTGGCTTCAGGGTCAGTCAATGGGTGTGGGGAGATGGTTTATTTGTGCTTGTTTTTTGGCAGACTGTGAACAGGAGGAGCACCTTGCCTGAACTAGATGCAAAAAACCACAGCCCTGATGAAATTGCTCAAGTTATTCCTTTTTGGAGAAAAAAATGACAAATGCTCCTCCTGCTGGCCATGGGTGGGAACGCAAAGGAAACTTCTCCTACAAACAGGAGTCTTGTGAATGCACAATTCCCCCACAGTCATCCTGAGCTCTTTGGGAGTAGGGCGGGGTATAAATATAAAAATGAGAAATAATAAAATAAATAACACACACACCCCTCGCCACAGTGTGAGCTTTCATGGGCCCCTCTGCAGTTGTTCTGTCTACTAACTGGTCATGCAGCATTGTTTGGGGTCTGGAATTCTATTCCTTTACCCCCTCTGTAAATTGCTTTGTACTCTAGAGAAAAAAAGTCCACTGACACTATTTATTTCATGAAACAATCTAGTACATCTCCTAAACTTGAGAATACATTTGTATTTTCTCAGCCTCTGTTTTTAGGCAGATAAAAATGGGATAGCGGAGCTGCCTTCTGCTTAGTTAGGATTCCTAGGAAAAGTCTTCAAGTAGCTCAGATTCGGTCAAGAGACTTTTTAGTTTGATGGTACAGGAGAAAATCAGCATATCTCCTTTGGTGCAGTGGTTAGAGTGGTCAACTAGGAAACGGGATAAATGGGTTCAAGCCCTTTGCTTGACAGTGGAGACCTAACCTTATGCCCATCACAATCTCTCAACCTGACTGACTTTCACAAAGTTGTTGTTCTGAGAATTAATTGCGGGGAGGGGAACAGAGCAAAAACCCACTTTGGGTTCCTGATCAAGCAGAAAAATGGGATAGAAATCGAAATAAGCAAGGAGAAGCAACCCAGCTGAGCTGCTGTGGATCCCGTTTGATCCAGGCCCGGCTTGTAGCCCCTTCTTGGTGGGCTAGCTACTGCCCAGCAACAACTGATGGGCTTACAGTTTTTCACTGTATGCTTTATGCCTACGAATTTCAACTTGCATTTGGTGTGGGGCCCTTTGTGTTGTTCGCTTGCCTTGTCCTTTTGCTTTCTCATGACGGGGAATTGTAGAAAGCCACGAGACAAAAACTTCCCCCCACAGCCCTGACCCCCTGCATTGCCGTAAGTGGGGAACCCGAATGCAAGGGTCCAGGCACTGAAAGCAGGTCTGGGCCTGAGCTGCTGAGGTTCAAGCTGTCCTTGGCTGCCAGGAGCCTAAAAGCAGCCTTCCACCCTAGACCTCCAACTTCAAGGGCCGCCCAGCCACCGACCCAACAGCGCAAGGATCTACACTGACAAGAAGCAAAAGAGCGCAAAATGCTGAGGTAGCTTACTCTTTCTCCAGGATCCCCCAGTGGGCCCGTTGGCCCCGTTGTTCCCGGAGGCCCTGGAAGACCCTGGTGCGGAACAAAAAGGAAGAACATGAGCTGGGCAAGAGAAAAGGAAGGGTGTACATCTGTGTACACACACACGCGCGCGCGTAATGAATAGGAGAAGTACGCAAAAGATCTGTTTACTTCAGTATGGTCAAATTGACCTTGCAAAACTTTTAGTTACATGCCCGTCATATGGAAGCAATTGAACCAAGGGAACAGCTGCCTCCCGCATGTTCACTCAGGCAACGGCGGTGGGAATACACAAAGGCATCGGAGGGGAAGTGGAGCAAAAGCAGGAAATCCATGCAGAAGTGACTTACTGCTGGGCCTTCGGGGCCAGGTGGGCCTTCAATGAGCATGCCCTGCAAAAGAACAGACGGGAGTGAAATAAAGGGCTCTGTGCCACTTGCCCCTACCCCCAAGTTTGCATAAGCTGCATGTTCTTCCATCACAGAATTATTTGCTTTGTTGAATCCTTCTACCCGTTCAGATGATGTACAAAGTATTTATTTATTAACATAATTGTGCAAGAGCGGCTCAGGATAGCAAAAACCAGCACCTGCCAGCACTACCAGCACCTGTGGCACGGTCCAGATGAGATGGTGAGCAAACTGAATCTTTTATTTGGATTCTGACAGTTGTGAAGGGGGAGCAAGACTTGGCTGGTCAGGTGGTCAGGTGACTCCCCTCAGACCACCAGAAATCCCCCCTGGCTAGACACAGACCTTTTAAAAAGTGAAAACAGATTCTTGCTTTTTCTGAGCTTTTGTGACAACTCGGCTCATACCCAGGCTGGCTGGCAGAATCTGGCGTTCCCAATCGATTGGAAGATCAACAAAAAAATGGGTCTCTGTGTCAAGAACATGGGCCTTCCTCCTCCCTCACTGGGGTTTCCCAAAGCAACTGTGACCTGGCAGCCTCCCCACCCCACAGCACAAAGGGCCGCTGAGGTGAGTCTCATAGGATCTGGTGCCCCATCACAACTGCAGAAGGCAGCAGAATCCCAGGGGGAGGGGTTCTTGGGGTCACGAGAAGCATCACCCACTGAATGCTACCCCGATTCAGCAGCTCCTCAGCCCTACTGCTTGTTGAATGGAGGGAAGGGGACATCATCATCCCTCTCCCCCAATCTTCTCATTTCTGGATAAAACTTCAAATGGTCCTTCACTGTGAAAGACCCCAACCCAAAAAAGAAGGCAATGAGAGACAAGCCCCTCCCTCTCCTGAGCCGGCTGTCTTGTCTGCTCTCAAAATGCTGATTTGCAGTTCCTTACAAATTGCGGGGGTGAGGGAGGGGGGGCTCCTTCAGCAGGACCCTCCAAACCTGCACTCTCTGCTACTGGCCAAGCAAAGAGCCTCCCACCCCCCAGAGGACCTTTCCAATTGTCATAATCACACAGGATGGAAAGAAAGCAACGTTGCCCATAGGCTCTCAACATTTCCCATTGGCTTTCTCTCGATAAAGAGACAGATGCTATTCAGAAGCTCGCACACAGCAAAAGACACCTCGGCAACAGTTTCCTTGCCTGGAGACCAAAGATACAAGACCAGTGGCGGAGCTCCCTCGGGCACATCAGGGGACAAATGCCCCGGGCGCTCCTTGTGGGAGTCATGTGGGGGGCGCAAAGTCAACCATCACCCCCCCCCGCCCCACCCCCTCTGTGATCGTGGTCATCCTTGCCTGCCTCCTCCAGCTCGTCTTCATTTCCCTTGTCCTCCTGGTCTTCCTTGCCTGCTCTGGCTGGCTCTCTGTCTCTCTCAATACTTTAAAAAACTTGCTCAGCTGGGTATTTGTGTCTCTACTATTGGTGAACTTCTCAAGTTATGGTGAGTCCCAATTTCATTTTACGGTTTCTCAGTATCCTCAGGACATCTGAAAATCACTATTTTATAATTTACCCTCGTCCCTTTCTGCCCGTCCAAAAGGATTTTCCTCCCACTCTCCCCCAGCACCCTCAGAGCCTGCATGCAAATGAGCCTTCTTCTCATTGGCTCTCACTTTCAGTTTTGCCTCATGAAGGGGGGAGGGGGAGAAAACTGGCAAAAGGGCTGGGATGCAGCCAGCAGGGACAGTAGAGAAGAGCTCATGCATGCTCTTCTGAAAACTGCACTGGTAAGTTTGAAAAGAAAGGTGACTTTCTACAGAGGCTTCATGAAGGGGCTAATCGAAACAAAAGCTAGTTTGTGGCTTTTGCATGTTATCTTCAGCGTAAGCACAGTATGATATCCTTGAATTGCATTTGCACAAGATTGTGGCGCTTCCCCTCCCCGCCCAGGGCTCTCGGGCTGCGGTTCCTTCCCTCCCTTTCCTGGGGGCTTGCCTCCCCAGAGGTGTCTTTTTCCAATTGGCCCAGAAATAGTTTAGCCCACAGGGCGCCTGCTGTTGGAGGCAGCCCGCCCCTGGCCTCACAGCCTTCCCTTCCAATCCCTATGTGCCAGTAAATGGTCCTGCTGCAGTTGCCTCACTGTCAGCTGGACCCACGCCCCCAAGTGCCAGCACGCCCTGCCCAGTTACCTCACTGGGCTAGAGGCAATTTCCCTGGCTGAGCTGTCTCTGGCTTGCACCCCCCGCTAAACCCTGCCACTCCCTCATTCTCCCCATTGTCACCAACAACAGCCCTCTCAGCACCCTGCTGCAGCGGCAGCTCTCGTGTGTCATTCCTCCCCGCCTTAAATGCCCTTCCAGCTCTTAAATCCCTCCCTCTCCCCAGCTGAGGCCACTCCAAGCCGTGCCAATCGGGCTCAGCTGTGCTCTGAGCGCGGCCGAGGCTACAACCCTGCGCGTTCTCCCCGCGCGCCACCGACCCTTCACCCCTTTTCCCCGTTGCCTCTTCAACCCAGCCCCGCTTCGCCTCGCCGCCCGGTTCTTCTATGGTCGCATCGACCTTTCGACTGGTCAGCGAGGTTCCCTCCTGCCCACCCGAATGCGCAAGTCTGGGTGTGGTGATGGCTGTCGGAGCCGCGCCCGGACAAAGATCTTTAATGTGTTGAATATGAAAATAATCCCTTTATAGGTAACAGTTTAGCACTATAAAACTGCATTATGCAAACAGCACACAGGCAGTATGAATTTTGGAGATTCAGAATCTGAGCCCTTCGGGGATAGGGCGGTATAGCAAGTTTAATAAATAATAATAATTAAAAAATAATCTCTTAAATGCTAGAATGCACCCAGTCATGAAACTTTAACAATTGAACCTGCAAAGTTTTAATTAGTAGTTTTGTAATATTATGCATAAGCCATATACCATATATACTCGTGTATAAGTCGAGTTTTTCAGCACATTTTTTGTGCTGAAAAAGCCCCCCTTGACTTATACACAAGTCAGCTGTATTTTAAAAAATATTTTAGGGTTTTTACTTTGTCGGCCGCCAGGGGGGGCGCAGTTTTTAGGCTAGTGTCACCAAAATTTCACGATATATCAGGTGACGCTCCTGATCATACCAGCCAAGTTTGGTAAAGTTTGGTTCAGGGGATCCAAAGTTATGGACCCCCAAAGGTGGTGCCCCCATCCTCCATTGTTTCCAATGGGAGCTAATAGTAGATGGGGCTACATTTTGAGGGTCCAGAACTTTGGACCCCTTGAACCAAACTTCACTAAACCTGGGTGGTATCATCAGGATAATCTCTTGCTGATACCAGCCAGATTTGGTGATGTTTGGTTCAGGGGTCCAAAGTTATGGATCCCCAAAGTGGGTGCTCCCATCCCCCATTGTTTCCAATGGAAGATAATAGTAGATGGGACTACCCTTTTGAGGGTCCATAACTTTGGACCCCCTGAACCAAACTTCTCCAAACCTGGGTGGTATCATCAGGAGGGTCTCCTAAAGATACTCTGAAATGTTGGTACTGCTAACATAAACATTCCTCCCCTGACAGGTTGTGTGAATGTCCCTTCTAAAATGACACCTGCCATGTGCAATTTTAAAAATATGTATACTAAAAATAATGAACTATTCTTTTAAAAAGCAGGGTAGTTTTGAGTCACAGTGAACAGGCATGTTCATTCCAGTTTTTATTGTAAGATCCATTGTTTAAAACCCTAAAAAAAGCTAAGGTTTTTGTACTTTTAAAGTTATTGTTGATGCCATATTGTTCTTGTTGACCCTCTTTTCCACTTAAAGAGCTAGTTTACTGTTTCTTTGAAATAAATATTAAAAAACATTTAACCTACTGATGCCTCAATTAATGTAAATTTATTGGTATCTATTTTTATTTTTGAAATTTATCAGTAGCTGCTGCATTTCCCACCCTCGACTTATATGGGAGTCAATAAGTTTTCCCAGTTTTTTGTGGTAAAATTAGGTGCCTCGACTTATATGCGGGTCGACTTATACATGAGTAGTTAAAAAAATATGCATATACATGTATGTAACACTTACATACTTGATTCCACTTGAAAAAATCTTTCTTTATACCTTCCAGTCTTTTCCCTTGCTATTTTAGTTGCCTGTGGCTATTTTGTTTTTGGTATAGCTTTTGGCATATAATTTTATAATACCATGTCTCTTAAAGTAAGTGCATAATGTAGTTTTTCACTATAGATAGTGGAATGTGGTGGCTGGAGATCTCCTGGAATAACAAATGATTTCCAGGTACAGAGATCAGTTCACCAGGAGAAAATGGCAACTTTGTATGGTAGATTCTGCATTGCACTCCACTGAAGTCTGTCCTCTCTCTGAACCTCAGGTCTCACCTTGAGAATCTCCAGGTATTTCCCAGACTGGAGCAGGCAACCCTAGTTCTGCACAATGTAGGATGTTTTAATAATAGCTCTATCTTCAATGTTTGTGATGTCTAAATTGTAAACAAAGGAGCCTACAAGAAAGAGCAAAGGACACAAACCTGTTCATAATTTCTCTGCATCTGGGATTGTAGAGAGTGATGTGTTGGAATGCTTGGCGTAAACTCCCCACTTTAAACTCCCTGAGGTTCAAAAAAAGGCATAAAGGCCAAAGTCTGATATTGCCTCTTGGCACTGGTATTCAGAGGTTTACTGCCCCTGAATGTGGAGGTTCTGCACAGTTTCAGCACTCAAGACAGATTTTTCAAGAGCAAGTCAAGAAAGTAGATTCTGAGTTGGTGCCCAAGCAGCCCACAGCAGCATCTGGCCTTGGCTACCCAGGCTGATGAATGCTCACCACATGTTCAAAATAATACATAAGCCCCCCACCCCTCTCTGGGAAGAACCTTTGGGTCATCCAGGGGTTACTTTGGGCTGCACCCTTAGCAATTAGAGGACAAATCTGCAGTGCTTGGAGTTCTTGTAGATACAAGTGTGAAATAGGCATTCAGAGAAAGAGATGCAAATTCAGGCTTGCTTGTACTGTGGCTTATTTGGGCATGTTTAGTACTAATCCAAATTGGCTATTATTTCTGGCAATGCTTGGGAGAAATGCAAAGGAATGAGTGGAGGGTAATTAAACATTATTCACAGCAGTAATAAAACATTTTGAAAGCATTTTAAGTCATACAACACTTACAATACTTTAAAGTGTTATAACAGTTATTAAACATTTTGAAAGCATTCTGAAAATGGGGGAGGGTGGCTGCCCATTTGGGGGGGGGCACAAAACTCAGATTTTGCCCCGGGCTCCATTTTTCCTAGCTACGCCTCTGCACAAGGTGGCATCTGTTCTTCACTAATGCCCAAAGTGTGTGCAGAACCACAGTGGCTTATCACAAGAAAATTAATTTGGCTCCAGAGGGCCGTGGAGGGAAGCGCCTCTCTCTCGCCTCCTAAGTGCAAACCGTGGGTTTGTGCCTCCAGTTTCAGTGGGGGAGGGAGGGGGAGCCTGACTCAGCATTCAGAGGTTTGGGAGGAGGAGGAGGAGGAGGAGGAGGAGGAAAAGGTGTTCTTGGCCCCCTTTGCCTGGCCTGCTCCTCAGATTGGCCACACTTCCAAGGACCCTGCAGCAAAACAAAAGGGAAGGAAAACCAGCAAATGAAGAAGCCAGCAAACAGGTCGGGGAGGGGGGGGGCGCGAAGGTCAGAGAGTGCAGGTGCACCCGGTCAGAGTGTGGCAGTGGCGGAACAAGCCCCGCCCCACTCCTGGCCTCCCTACTTGCTCCCATAAGTGGGGCATGGGGAGCCGGCCAGGGGGGGAGGCAGTCATGCCCCCGGGCTCCATTTAGGCCCGGCACTCCATTGGGTGGTGGCCCAGGAGGCATCACCCAACTGAACCCAGCCCAGCACTTCAAACTGCAGGCTGGCCTTGGGCGACTGCCGCCATCAAAGGAAAGAGAATGCCGGGGGGGGGGGCTGCTCTCCCTCACCCATGTGTGTGCCCACTAACTAAAGTTTACCTGGAGTTATAATGTATGCAATGCAGATAGAAAAGTTTTGGCAAAAGCAACTTGTGAGTTTCCAGGAAATTCGAAACGTTCTTTTTTAAAAATAAAATCTGCAATTCCTTCTAGGGGAGGGGAGGTTTATACATCTCAAGATGGCCTTCCAAAAGATCCAAGGAGTTTTGACGGAAGCTTTAGACACCTTTGACAATGCGTACAAACTGTCCCTCAACTGTGGGGCTCTTGTTAGAAATGTGGGGGAGTTCA
This sequence comes from Sphaerodactylus townsendi, assembly GCF_021028975.2. Taxonomy (NCBI): domain Eukaryota; kingdom Metazoa; phylum Chordata; class Lepidosauria; order Squamata; family Sphaerodactylidae; genus Sphaerodactylus; species Sphaerodactylus townsendi. The sequence continues at coordinate 57,315,824 of NC_059436.1, read as the reverse complement.
CTCCACCCTTTTTTATCCAGCTCAGTCACCATCTCTAAATCAGCCCAACAGATGGCAGAGACGTTTGGTGTCTGGTCCTAAAACTCTGGTCAGAGTCCCTGGTCCTAAAACATTCTGCACACTGTTTTGTGAATGCTGGTTGGCACAATAGCATCTTCTGATGCTTCCCCGCCCCCCCGCCCCCCAGATTCCTTGGATAGGTCTCTTTTGATTTGGGTGGGCTTTGCTGTAACTCTGGCTGACAACAGGCAGACTCCATTGGGGCCAGGGTCACCCTCTTCACTCCCACGGCATTGAGGCTTTCCCAGGCTGGACCCAACTCTGGCCTGCCTGGCCATATGTGGAGAAGGTTTGAATGTGCAGAAGGCTCTGGGACTTGTTCCAGTGGGGTGCCTGTGCTGTCTCTGACCTGGGGTCAGAGCATCCCTCAAGACTGTCAGGATATTGAAAATTGCAAGGTGGTCATATGCTGGTCTAGAATGACTGGAATGTAACAGTCAGCAGAATTGTAAAGGTCGGAGCCTCTCTGTCTGGGTCTGCAGTGATTGGCATGTAACAGTCAGCAGAATTGTAAAGGTCGGAGCCTCTCTGTCTGGGTCTGCAGTGATTGGCATGTAACAGTCAGCAGAAGTGAAAAGGTCACAGGCCAGGATGATTAGATCATCTAGCTAATGATTTGCTGGACAAAACTATATAAGAAGACTGCATACCCAATTCAGTACCTCTCCTTCACCTTCAGGTTCGGGCTCAGATTGTTGTCAGAGTAGAGAGTGGATAGTTATTGTTAATTTTGTTCCTTTGAGAAACAAGAGATAAAGTATTCCTGTTGGAACTAAATCTACTGTCTGAGTGTTTCTTTTTCTTATACTGCAAGCAGTTACCTCCTGTTCTAGCAAGGGTGAGTTGGCACCTAGTCCTTCCGCTGTGCACTAGGCCAACAAAGACCCCAGATGCTGTTAAGCAGGAGTCCTGTCACAATTGAAAGAATAACGACGTTTATTCCAGTACTGTGTAAGTCATAACTCACTTCCTCCGTGGCTGCCCCTTAGGCAGTTATGTTTACAGTTAAAGCCATAACAATGGAAAACAAGGTAGTCAATTTCCAGGTGGGGCCCGTGGATCTCCTGGAATTAGAACAGCTCTCCAGGTGACCCAGACCAGCGTACCGGGAGAAAATGGATGTTTTGGAGGGGGGACTCTGGCATCATTCCCTGCTGAGGCCCCACCCCTAATCTGCCCAGGCTCCACCCCCAGATCTCCAGGAATTTCCAGATAGAGTTGGAAAGCAACCAGGAGAAAGAAGGTGCTGCAAAGAGCAGCCAGGAGGTTTTGGGATGGATCTTGTTTTAAACCAGCTGCTCCTTGCAATTGCCTGCCTGTCCCACCTGCCTGTTGCTTATCACTTTAAGCATCAACGTATCTGCCTGGTGGAGACACCTCCGGCACCCGGATGGACCTGCCACAAATGCTTCTTCTGGAACAAACCTTGTCAGCTTTTTCAGAGCCCCTGGGCTCCTGTTAACCTATTGTGGGAAAATTCACTTCAACCAGAGGCCTCTCTGGGATTATCCTCTTGTCCCCAACACCTCCCACCTCCTCAAGCCATAGGGGGCTCAACTGCTCACAACTCATCAACAAACACAAAGGAGGCCCCTCAGAGCTGGCCAGAGAGGGGCTGATTTGCCCCTTTCCAGACCAAAACAGTTCTGGCTGCTCCCCATGTTCCAAGAGTTGTTTATCTTTAGCTTCAGCTCTGGGGACATCTGGAGTCTCTCTCCAGCAAGAAATCCCAACTGCTGGGGTCATTTGCAGAATGGGAAATCCAAAGGATGGGAAGAAGAGGCAGAAGGGGCCAGCAGGGTGGAAAGAGGGGGCTCCTGCTTCAGGAAGGAGTCTGGCTCTCATTGAGGCCTGCCTAATTTGTCACTCACCATAGTGAAGGAAGTCCACTGGATTATGGATTGTGACCTGCCAGGGGTTCAAATTCCCCCTCCCCTACCAAGCCCTCATCCAGCAGTGACGCCCATACTCCTACTTCAACAGTGGCCATCCACACTTCAGCTCAATAAGCCCCTGCCCACAAGCCATTCACCACCACCACCCCATACACAAACCCCCTCTGGTTCAAGAAGGACAGTTTCCAATGTTCCATCCCGCCACTGAAGGGAAGCTGAGGAATCGGACTTGGACTGGCAAGCTAAGGCCCAAGAGGCAACATCTTAATAGTTCAGATGACCCGGGAAGAACATGTTTGAAACATGGAAGGTTTGACTTGTCTTCTTCCCTAACATGAGTGACCCCAGCAGTGGAGGTGGGACAGGGTGTTCCCTCCAGCAGGTCCTCCATTTCACTCCCAGGGGAGCAACGGAGAGCTGCATGGGGGACCCAAAGCATCACCGGCATGTCAGCCACACGGCCCCCGGGGCCAGAGCCTCTGCTGTAAAGGTCTTCCTCAGCTCTGGGACAGGAAGGGCTGGACTCCCAGGAACTGGAAGAAGGAGCAAGTCTAGGACAGGATGCTTGCTCCTGCGGCTTCCTCCTAGGGTGGACCTGGGCAGGCCCTATCCCCAAAGCCCTTCCATGCCCTTATGGCACAGCAAAATGCCTGCTCGCTGGCTGCAGGAGAATGTGGCGTGCTGACTTCACAGGCATTGGCGTAGAGAAGCATGAATGCACACACAGAGTGGCCAGCCAAAGAAAGACCCTCCCCCCAGTAAAATTATTGTCCAGAGCGTCACCTGAGAAGGGGATGAAAAACACCATCCATTCAGTGGATACCCCCCCCTCCCCCAAAAAAAAAAAACCCCTCTAAGCTTTTGGTGAAGATAAGGAGCTGGTCCAATTTCTCCTTTCTTTTAAAAATGCAGCCCTTGAACATCTCATCTTTGGACAGGCCAAGCAGAGAGAGGCAGGGAGGGAAAGGCCGCATTTGGTCTTGTTTACCTTCTGGCAACAATTCTGCTGTCCAGCTTTTGAAAGCTGTTGGGGCTGCCAAATACTTTTGGAATGATTAAGCTGAACTGTGTTTGGTTCTCTGGGTAACTTCTTGCAGAGTAGATTTTATGTAACTGCATTAGCAGATCCTGCCACACGTGAATTGCACACATGCAGTTTTTCTCCTAGGCACAGACACACTCTACACTTTCAGCAGCAGCCTCCTGCCAACAAAGTAGAGTCTGGGAAAGGAGGAGGAGGAGGGGGATTTTGGGAAAACAGTTCCTGATTTCATTTCTCTTTGCAGAAAATCCTGCGAGGGGTGGGGAGGTTGCGGAGAAGCAGCAAGCGAAACACCTCTTCCCCCCCCCCCTCTCTCTCACACACACACTCCGATTTGTCAGAGAGGACAGCAATTCCTCCAGTCACTCTGCCAAGTAAACCTGCTGACCAAACCTGGTCAACAGCAAGTTGGGAGATTGGGAGGGGTGGGCAGAAGGCGAGGCTGCAGAAAAGGCTGCTGAGAAGCCACAACTGTGAACGTGGAGTGAGGGTGGCAGAGGGAGGACTCTCAGCTTCGCTCCTGGCCAGGCACCCGCTCTTCAACACCGGGGCAGAAACAGGCAACTTTTTGTAGGTGAAGCCTGTTGAAAACTGAGTTGGCTGAATGGGGGGGGGGAGGGGTTGAGATTTGGAAAATGGTGCAGAGGGGAAGGATGGACTCCCCCCCTCCCGCAAACACACACACACACACACACACACACACACACACACACACACACGGAATCCAAATCAGGGCCTCAGGCAGCAACTTGGCTAGTTTGGCTCTGAGGTTTCAGGTGATTGCAGAGCTGCTGCAAAGTGACTGTTGCCAAGCTCTTAGGAGTGCAATTGCCTGCCAGGGGGAAGGGGGGGCATGCTGAAAACATGTGCAAAGGAGAGGCCAGGTGGCCCCAAAAGTCATTTGATGGGCATGCAAAGTGGATGACACAATCTCCAGCAGCAGCAGCAGCAGCAGCATTGCGGAGGGCAAGAAAATCTGCACCTGCGGAAGTTTCCTCTTTTTAATGTTTATTGAAGGTACAGGAGTCCCCCCCAACACACACACACACACACACACACCTCCGGCCATCCTAGCCACAAGCAGGGCCGCCTGCTCTGCCTGACACACACGCCACAAGTGACAAAACCAGAGCTGAATCCCTTGTGTGTCCCCCCACCCCTCTGCTGCTACGGTTGCCGCTGCCACCATGGCCTGAAAATCCTCAGCTCTCCCCTGGGTGGACAAATGATTCAAGATGACACAGACCTGCTCTCTCCAGCAACCCACTTGCACTGGCTTATTCACACATGCCACAGCCACTTGAAACAGCCCCAGGAGATGGATGCATGGGTGCAAGCAAGCCCTCAGGTGGCCTTTTTTGCATGGTGAGAGCATTTCACCAATAGTACCCCAGTTAAGATTCAATGCCCAAACTCACCAAAATTGGAACTGCTCCTAACAAAGCACCCAGTACTTCTTACTGCATTTCTCTTTCTGTCTGTCTCTCTCACACGCTCTCTCTTTCACACACACACACACACACCCACACGCACACGCACCTGCACACGCGCGCACACACACACCATCCCTAGGCAACAGAAAGAAAGTGCAGATTTATCTATTGCTATTCTTTGGAGCAGTTACAACAGAACCTCTTGCATCTGTTATATGCATTCTGTGGATGTCTCCATGGGTTTCCATGGATTCTCCAGCTGCAACACACATGTTGATCAATGACAAAAGACGGCTGTTACCGGCTCAACGATGGCTGGCTCCCCCTTCTGCCCTTTTTCACCTCGTGGCCCACCGATCTGTATCAGACAAGGAAAAGACCAGTCAGGACAACTGACCCCGCTGGGCATGCTTTTGCAAGAGCGAGGGCAGCACGTGCTGAAGGCTGACCAACAAGGAAACCAAATGTCCATTTTTTGCCCAACAAGATGTAATGGAAAAGATGGTGTGCGAGGCAGCCTGCTCAGTCAGTTCACATATTTCTCGCGCATGTGTTCTGCGTTCCTTCCAGCTGCTTGATGTGCAATTGGCTCACCCATTGACTTCACCCCAGGACACCCTCATTGGATCCTTATAACTATGTCCAATCAAACACATGCATCAACATGCGGGGTGATTCTACTTTTTACTTCCTTCCAGCAACAACCCTGCGAAGGAGGTTGAGATCCTTCCCCAATGGCATCATGGCCAACCAAAGTCCAAAAGAGGCCCTGAAAGACCTTGGCCAAAGAAGACCAAGGCACTGGCAGGCAGGCAGGCTGGCTCCACACCAGAACATTTCTCAGCCTGCTAGAGCCAAGAGCAGATTGCCTGGGTCTTCATGAACAGTCCGGATGAGCAATAACATAGATGAGTTAAGTAGATGCAATGCTGGCTTCAAACTGCTGATTCAAATCCCTGCTCTGACATGACGTTTGCCTGGTGACCTTTGGCCCTTTTCTCTCTCTGACCAACCTCCCTGACAGGGTTGGTACACATGGCTATGGCCTGGAGCTCCTTCAAGCAAAGGCAGGAATATGAGAGAGAGAGAGAGAGAGAGAGAGAGAGAGAGAGAGAGAGAGGTGTCAACAGCATCAGAAAATGGAGTGAAGTAGCCAAAGTTCAAACACAAGAAGTGCACCACTCAAACTAAAGTTACTCTTTTACACAATGTAAATTAAATGAAGAAGCACCAAGTATGTCAATCATCCTGGAACTATCATCCTGGAACTATTTACTCACAGGTCAGAATAATGGAAAGTAGGGCAAGTTAAATATTTAGTAAGCAAGCAGCAGTGCAATCCTGAACAGTTACATCCTTTTAAATCGACCGGCTTCAATGGACTAAGAAGAATGTAATTCTGTCCAAGATTGTACTGCGGGTAAGTTAAACATTTACATTTCAAAAATAAGTTGAAAACAGAACAGATGCAGACATGAGGCTGCCTTATGTCAAGACTATGTGGTATTGCAAAGGGTGGTGGTCTCTTCTGACCATCATCAAGTCTCCAAGTCAGGAAGATCTTGCTACTCTGATGAAAGGGGCTGTCCCATAAGCTGAGACTGCAGCCCCAGACCTTCCCCTTTCAAGGAGGTGTAGGGAAAGAGCTTAGAATGCCCCAGAAGCTACCTGTCCTGTCAACCTCCCCGTAGGGAGAACCTTGAGATTAGCATGTCACACCCAAACACTAGCTGGGCAACTCACCTTCCACCTCTCCTAGCAGCCCCCATTCCCCCAGTCCCAGTGGCGAAGCTCCCACGGGGACATCCAGGGACAAATGACCCGGGCGCGCTACGTGGGAGTCACGTGGGGTGCGCAAAATCAGCATATCACCTCCCTCTGTCCCTCCCCTCCCCTCCCCACTGATTGCGCCCCCTCTCCCGTCGTCATCGTCCCCGTCCTCCTTGCCTGCTCTGGCAGGCTCTCCTTTTATCTAAGGCCGTTTCCGCACGAAGGCGGAAATGGCCAGGTCGGCGTTTATGACGCCGTGAGCCGGTAACGCTAGGACCGTCCCGCCGCGATGGATGGTCCCTGGAATAACTCCAGGCAGCCAGTAGCGCTGGGCGCTTGGCACTCCAGCCGAGCCCAGGCATGTCCCAGACCTTCGGCGATCGCCCGAGGCCTGGGGACAACCGCCCTGCGAGTGCCTGCTCCAGCGGCGCGGGGCAGGAGGGCGTATCCTTGCCAGGCCTCGGCGACGCAGCCTGAAGGCCAGGTGGAAACAGATAAGTGCCAAGGTGGGGGGGGGGGGTGGCGTGAAGCCCGCCGCCATTAAGCTCGGCAGCGGCTTCACGGCGGCGTTTCCCCAAAAAGAGCGCTGGGAAGCGCTCTGGGGAAACGCCGGCTTCAGGCCGGGAGGGCGGTGCGAGGGCGGTGCGGCTGAGTTGCAGCTGCGCCCGATGCTTGAATGGCATGACCTGGACCCGGTGTTTTTACCGTCTCCAGATCGCCTCGATCAGCTCTCCCGTGCGAGCTTGACCTAAGTATTTTTAAAAACTTGCTCAGCTGGGTATTTAAGTCTCCACTAGCAGTGAACCTTCCAAGTTATGGTGAGTCCTAATTTCATTTCATAGTTTCCCAGTATCTTCAGGGCATCTGAAAATCTCTCTTTTATAATCTGTTGTCATCCCTTTCTGCCCCCCAAAAGGATTTTTCCTCCAAACTATCCCCCAGTACCAACAGAGCCTGTATGCAAATGAGCCTTCTTCTCTGCAGCATGCCCTTCTCAAAATTGCCCTGGTAAGTTTTAAAAGATGACCTTCTTCCTCCATGAAAGTAAAAACTAAAATCTTTTGTGTGCTTTGTGGGATGCTTCAGTTCCAGAAGCAATCTTGTAGCGACTTCCTGTATGAAGAGGGAGAGTTGGCAGAAATCCTCCCCCACCTTGAGCACCCATTATATGAGCAAAGGGAAAGCTCATGTAAGAGGAGATTACTGCTGATTTTTTCTTGTGGAAGCAATCCCCCATGCCATATCTCATTCTATTCCTGGCATTCCTCTGACGTTCTGGAGTGCGGGGGGGGGGGGGGGGGGGGCAGAGACCAAATTGCAAAGAGAAAAAAATAGCAAAGACCTTTTGTACAAAAGTGAACTGAGATAGTTTGCAGAAAGCTTGGATCCAACCCTCTCTGAATTTATATATGGTTGCTGTAATAAACAATACAGGAGAGAATATCACCAATCAATGACTGCCAGCTAATCACAAGATATAATTTCTGGACCCTGATTGTAGTAACAATCATATTGGATTGGGGGGGGGGGGGACAGTTTGCTTAAAGTACACACAGAGGTTTAGTAGCATTCCCATTTCTCCAGGGATGGGCCAGTTTTGTTGGTAGCGAATACACCATGAAGTTCAACCAGAGGCGGAGTGCTCACGGGGACATGTGACACGGGGGGGAGCGCGGCTGGAGCAGGTGTTGCCCCAGGCACCATTTTCTCCCTCTACGCCCCCAACACTCAGCTTGCTTGCTTTCTCCCTTTATGTCCTACCTAAGCAAAGCAATTACCAGAATGAGGCAACCAGCCATGCTGTGGAAATGGGCTAGCATATGCTCAAAGGGTGAATCTTGTGGTCTAGCCAACCCTGGGGAGGCCAGGGCATTCCTTACCCCTTCGTAAAGCGTGTCCTGGTTCGCAGGCATTCCAGGCCCAATGTCAGGGGAGTCCGTTCTATCATAGTACCCATCATAGTAGGTGTCGTACTCCCGGATGGTTTCCTCAGCAAAGTCTCTGTCAGAATCTTCTCCATCATGGGTTCCTCTCCCTGCAGTCTAATACAGAAGAGCTCATCTCAGATATTAATTGTAAACCTAGCTGAGGGGATGGGCATTGCCAGGTCACGACTCCGTCTCCGGCCTTGCCTGTTGTGGCACCAGATTTTAGTCCTTTCCCATCCATCCATGGATTTTCACACACTGCCTCCTATGCTGACTGACGGGTCTGTTGAGGGACTCCTGAGAGTCAGGACTGCCGAGGACCCTTCACCGTGGCTTTCAGAGCATGATCTATTCTTTGGTCCACTATGCATTAGAGATGCTGTGAAGTTTGCCATCAGCACGTTTGACTATTGAACTAAGCACATTGTCAGATGTCAATCAAATGTGAGCCAATCAGTCTGTCTCTTCAGAACATAAGAATGAGCCTGCTGGATCAGACCAGAGTCCATCTAGTCCAGCACTCTGCTACTCGCAGTGGCCCACCAGGTGCCTTTGGGAGCTCACATGCAGGATGTGAAAGCAATGGCCTTCTGCTGCTGCTGCTCCTGAGCACCTGGGCTGCTAAGGCATTTGCAATCTCAGATCAAGGAGGAACTTCCCATTTACACCCACCCTTTGCTTCCTGTTTCTCAACCAGTTTTTAATCCATAGGAGGACTTCCCCTCTTATTCCTTCATTGCTGAATTTTCTCAATAGTATCTGGTGAGGAACTTTGTCAAAAGCCTTTTGGAAATCCAAGTAGACAATGTCCACCGGTTCACCCCTGTCCACATGCCTGTTTACACCCTCAAAGAACTCTAGTAAGTTTGTAAGACAGGACTTGCCTCTGCAAAAGCCATGCTGACTCTTCCTCAGCAGGTCTTGCTTTTCTACATGTTTTATAATTTTATCTTTAATGATAGATTTTACTAATTTCCCAGGAACAGATATCAAACTGACCGGCCTGTAATTTCCTGGGTCCCCCCTAGATCCTTTCTTAAAGATTGATGTGACATTGGCCATCTTCCAGTCTTCAGGGATGGAAGCCGATTTCAGGGATAAGTTGCATATTAAAGAGAGAAGATCATCAATTTCATGCTTGAGCTCTTGGGTGAATGCAATCTGGGCGATGGGAGTTGGTAGCACTTAGTTTATCAATGGCTGCCAGAACTTCTTCCTTGTCTGCCACTATCTTTGCTAGTTCCTCGGATTCGTCTCCTAAGAAGCTTGGTTCAGGTGTAGGAATTTTCCTCACCTCCTCTTGGGTGAAGACAGATGCAAAGAATTCATTCAGCTTCTCTGCAATCTCCCTGTCAACCTTTAGCACACCATTTGTTCCTTCATCATTTAATGGGCCTTCTGCTTCCATAGCTGGCTTCCTACTTTTGATGTACTTGTTTGTTGCTGGTCTTGATGTTCGCAGCCATGCATTCCTCATAACCCTTTTTGCCTCCCTTACAGTTCATGTCAAGGAGTGAAAAATGCCCACTGAAAAGGTTTGCAGATTTTCCCCAAACTGCATTCTGCTGATTCAAACTGATCATCAGCAATTATTGAGGCACTACATTTCAAGATGACTTATATAATTTGTGAGTGATCTGCCTGCTGAACAGAGCAATTACACAGCAGGAATAGAAAGAAACAAGTTAACACAAGTGTGAGAACCTGCATGCATGAAAAGCCAATTGCACTGTGTTGAATTGTTAATAAGGAACACCATCAAACAACTTTCCCGACACCCACCAATAGGCAGACAAAGCACTGGCAGGTTGCTCTTTGCAGCTGCAAGCAGGCTGTGAGCTGCATGAACAGGCACTGGCGTAATGCCCATTGGGCAAGGTGGGCAGCTGCCAAGGGCATCACCTTGTGGGGGGCATCTAAATGCTGGGTTCATTTTTGGATATTTTTAGTGGTTTTCCATTTTTGGCCTGCAGGGGGCACAGCTTTTAGGCTAGCAGCACCAAAATTTCAGCGTATCATCAGGAGACTGTCCTTATGCTACCTCAAAAGTTTGGTGAAGTTTGGTTCAGGGATTCCAAAGTTATGGACTCCCAAAGGGGGTGCCCCTATCCCCCATTGTTTCCAATGGGAGCTAATAGGAGATGGGGGCTACAGTTTTGAGGGTCCATAACTTTGGCCCCCCTGAACCAAACTGCACCAAAACTGGGGGGTATCATTAGGGAAGTCTCCTGATGAGACCCTGAAAGTTTTGAGACTGTGCATTCAGAAATGTGCCCCCCCCCAGCCTGCAACCCCCATTGACAGTAATGCAGAAAAGTCAATGCAGAACAAAGATTCCTGGGCAAATTTCGGGATGTTCTTTCAGGGAGGGCATTCTTGGACGTATCAGCACAAAAATTTCAGGGTGTCATCTGGAGGTTTGGTGCAGTTTGGTTCAAGGGGTCCAAAGTTATGGACCCTCAAAAGGGTAGCCCCCATCTCCTTAGCAAAGAATGTGGGATGGGGTACCCCTTTTGAGGGTCCATAACTTTGGACCCCCTAAACCAAACTGCACCAAACTTCAGGGGTTCCCATCAGGACAATTTCCAGATGATACCCTGACATTTTGGTGCTGATACATCCAAAAATGCGCCCCCTTCAGGAACATCCCAGAAATTTGCCCAAGAATCTTTGTTCTGCTTTGAGTTTTCTGTATTGCTGTGCTGGGGGGGCACATTTCTGAAGGCACAGTCTCAAAACTTTCAAGGTCTCATCAGGAGACTGCCCTGATGATACCCCCCAGGTTTGGTGCAGTTTGGTTCAGGGGGGCCAAAGTTATGGACCCTCAAAACTGTAGCCCCATCTCCTATTAGCTCCCATTGCAAGCCTTTATTGGCATAGACAATAATAAAAACGGATTAAAAAGCATATACAATGCAGGAAATAAATGTTAGGTCGAAGGAAATCTACTGGCATTTAGTAATTTCCAGGAGAAAGTCTGCCACTATCATACAGAGAGGACCAGGATTGTCCAATAAGTAATGTAATCTAAATAAATCAGGGAGATCGGGTAAATGTAAAGGAGTAAGATTCACATACTTGTATCTGATTTCCTTGAATCTGAGACAGTGTAGTAATTGGTGGGCCAGAGATTCAACTGAGCCATCATTACACGGGCACAATCTTTTAGCCTTTTCTTGCTTGTTAAATCTGCCATGTAACAAGGCAGAAGGCATAACTTTAAACCTGGCGAGCATTATGGCTCTCCTTTGAGCAGGGTTTATTAAGCAATACAGGTAGTGTGCCAAGTGGCCCTGTTCAAATGGGAGAGAAAAATACAGGGGGGAGGACGTTTTCTTGGCTTGGGGGGGGGGGGGGTGGGGGGGGGGGGGACTGGGGGGGGGGGGGGGGTGACTGGGGGGGGGGGGGTGGGGGGGGGGGGGGGTGGGGGGGGGGGGGGGTGGGGGGGGGGGGGGGTGGGGGGGGGGGGGGGTGGGGGGGGGGGGGGGTGGGGGGGGGGGGGGGTGGGGGGGGGGGGGGGTGGGGGGGGGGGGGGGTGGGGGGGGGGGGGGGTGGGGGGGGGGGGGGGTGGGGGGGGGGGGGGGTGGGGGGGGGGGGGGGTGGGGGGGGGGGGGGGTGGGGGGGGGGGGGGGTGGGGGGGGGGGGGGGTGGGGGGGGGGGGGGGTGGGGGGGGGGGGGGGTGGGGGGGGGGGGGGGTGGGGGGGGGGGGGGGTGGGGGGGGGGGGGGGTGGGGGGGGGGGGGGGTGGGGGGGGGGGGGGGTGGGGGGGGGGGGGGGTGGGGGGGGGGGGGGGTGGGGGGGGGGGGGGGTGGGGGGGGGGGGGGGTGGGGGGGGGGGGGGGTGGGGGGGGGGGGGGGTGGGGGGGGGGGGGGGTGGGGGGGGGGGGGGGTGGGGGGGGGGGGGGGTGGGGGGGGGGGGGGGTGGGGGGGGGGGGGGGTGGGGGGGGGGGGGGGTGGGGGGGGGGGGGGGTGGGGGGGGGGGGGGGTGGGGGGGGGGGGGGGTGGGGGGGGGGGGGGGTGGGGGGGGGGGGGGGTGGGGGGGGGGGGGGGTGGGGGGGGGGGGGGGTGGGGGGGGGGGGGGGTGGGGGGGGGGGGGGGTGGGGGGGGGGGGGGGTGGGGGGGGGGGGGGGTGGGGGGGGGGGGGGGTGGGGGGGGGGGGGGGTGGGGGGGGGGGGGGGTGGGGGGGGGGGGGGGTGGGGGGGGGGGGGGGTGGGGGGGGGGGGGGGTGGGGGGGGGGGGGGGTGGGGGGGGGGGGGGGTGGGGGGGGGGGGGGGTGGGGGGGGGGGGGGGTGGGGGGGGGGGGGGGTGGGGGGGGGGGGGGGTGGGGGGGGGGGGGGGTGGGGGGGGGGGGGGGTGGGGGGGGGGGGGGGTGGGGGGGGGGGGGGGTGGGGGGGGGGGGGGGTGGGGGGGGGGGGGGGTGGGGGGGGGGGGGGGTGGGGGGGGGGGGGGGTGGGGGGGGGGGGGGGTGGGGGGGGGGGGGGGTGGGGGGGGGGGGGGGTGGGGGGGGGGGGGGGTGGGGGGGGGGGGGGGTGGGGGGGGGGGGGGGTGGGGGGGGGGGGGGGTGGGGGGGGGGGGGGGTGGGGGGGGGGGGGGGTGGGGGGGGGGGGGGGTGGGGGGGGGGGGGGGTGGGGGGGGGGGGGGGTGGGGGGGGGGGGGGGTGGGGGGGGGGGGGGGTGGGGGGGGGGGGGGGTGGGGGGGGGGGGGGGTGGGGGGGGGGGGGGGTGGGGGGGGGGGGGGGTGGGGGGGGGGGGGGGTGGGGGGGGGGGGGGGTGGGGGGGGGGGGGGGTGGGGGGGGGGGGGGGTGGGGGGGGGGGGGGGTGGGGGGGGGGGGGGGTGGGGGGGGGGGGGGGTGGGGGGGGGGGGGGGTGGGGGGGGGGGGGGGTGGGGGGGGGGGGGGGTGGGGGGGGGGGGGGGTGGGGGGGGGGGGGGGTGGGGGGGGGGGGGGGTGGGGGGGGGGGGGGGTGGGGGGGGGGGGGGGTGGGGGGGGGGGGGGGTGGGGGGGGGGGGGGGTGGGGGGGGGGGGGGGTGGGGGGGGGGGGGGGTGGGGGGGGGGGGGGGTGGGGGGGGGGGGGGGTGGGGGGGGGGGGGGGTGGGGGGGGGGGGGGGTGGGGGGGGGGGGGGGTGGGGGGGGGGGGGGGTGGGGGGGGGGGGGGGTGGGGGGGGGGGGGGGTGGGGGGGGGGGGGGGTGGGGGGGGGGGGGGGTGGGGGGGGGGGGGGGTGGGGGGGGGGGGGGGTGGGGGGGGGGGGGGGTGGGGGGGGGGGGGGGTGGGGGGGGGGGGGGGTGGGGGGGGGGGGGGGTGGGGGGGGGGGGGGGTGGGGGGGGGGGGGGGTGGGGGGGGGGGGGGGTGGGGGGGGGGGGGGGTGGGGGGGGGGGGGGGTGGGGGGGGGGGGGGGTGGGGGGGGGGGGGGGTGGGGGGGGGGGGGGGTGGGGGGGGGGGGGGGTGGGGGGGGGGGGGGGTGGGGGGGGGGGGGGGTGGGGGGGGGGGGGGGTGGGGGGGGGGGGGGGTGGGGGGGGGGGGGGGTGGGGGGGGGGGGGGGTGGGGGGGGGGGGGGGTGGGGGGGGGGGGGGGTGGGGGGGGGGGGGGGTGGGGGGGGGGGGGGGTGGGGGGGGGGGGGGGTGGGGGGGGGGGGGGGTGGGGGGGGGGGGGGGTGGGGGGGGGGGGGGGTGGGGGGGGGGGGGGGTGGGGGGGGGGGGGGGTGGGGGGGGGGGGGGGTGGGGGGGGGGGGGGGTGGGGGGGGGGGGGGGTGGGGGGGGGGGGGGGTGGGGGGGGGGGGGGGTGGGGGGGGGGGGGGGTGGGGGGGGGGGGGGGTGGGGGGGGGGGGGGGTGGGGGGGGGGGGGGGTGGGGGGGGGGGGGGGTGGGGGGGGGGGGGGGTGGGGGGGGGGGGGGGTGGGGGGGGGGGGGGGTGGGGGGGGGGGGGGGTGGGGGGGGGGGGGGGTGGGGGGGGGGGGGGGTGGGGGGGGGGGGGGGTGGGGGGGGGGGGGGGTGGGGGGGGGGGGGGGTGGGGGGGGGGGGGGGTGGGGGGGGGGGGGGGTGGGGGGGGGGGGGGGTGGGGGGGGGGGGGGGTGGGGGGGGGGGGGGGTGGGGGGGGGGGGGGGTGGGGGGGGGGGGGGGTGGGGGGGGGGGGGGGTGGGGGGGGGGGGGGGTGGGGGGGGGGGGGGGTGGGGGGGGGGGGGGGTGGGGGGGGGGGGGGGTGGGGGGGGGGGGGGGTGGGGGGGGGGGGGGGTGGGGGGGGGGGGGGGTGGGGGGGGGGGGGGGTGGGGGGGGGGGGGGGTGGGGGGGGGGGGGGGTGGGGGGGGGGGGGGGTGGGGGGGGGGGGGGGTGGGGGGGGGGGGGGGTGGGGGGGGGGGGGGGTGGGGGGGGGGGGGGGTGGGGGGGGGGGGGGGTGGGGGGGGGGGGGGGTGGGGGGGGGGGGGGGTGGGGGGGGGGGGGGGTGGGGGGGGGGGGGGGTGGGGGGGGGGGGGGGTGGGGGGGGGGGGGGGTGGGGGGGGGGGGGGGTGGGGGGGGGGGGGGGTGGGGGGGGGGGGGGGTGGGGGGGGGGGGGGGTGGGGGGGGGGGGGGGTGGGGGGGGGGGGGGGTGGGGGGGGGGGGGGGTGGGGGGGGGGGGGGGTGGGGGGGGGGGGGGGTGGGGGGGGGGGGGGGTGGGGGGGGGGGGGGGTGGGGGGGGGGGGGGGTGGGGGGGGGGGGGGGTGGGGGGGGGGGGGGGTGGGGGGGGGGGGGGGTGGGGGGGGGGGGGGGTGGGGGGGGGGGGGGGTGGGGGGGGGGGGGGGTGGGGGGGGGGGGGGGTGGGGGGGGGGGGGGGTGGGGGGGGGGGGGGGTGGGGGGGGGGGGGGGTGGGGGGGGGGGGGGGTGGGGGGGGGGGGGGGTGGGGGGGGGGGGGGGTGGGGGGGGGGGGGGGTGGGGGGGGGGGGGGGTGGGGGGGGGGGGGGGTGGGGGGGGGGGGGGGTGGGGGGGGGGGGGGGTGGGGGGGGGGGGGGGTGGGGGGGGGGGGGGGTGGGGGGGGGGGGGGGTGGGGGGGGGGGGGGGTGGGGGGGGGGGGGGGTGGGGGGGGGGGGGGGTGGGGGGGGGGGGGGGTGGGGGGGGGGGGGGGTGGGGGGGGGGGGGGGTGGGGGGGGGGGGGGGTGGGGGGGGGGGGGGGTGGGGGGGGGGGGGGGTGGGGGGGGGGGGGGGTGGGGGGGGGGGGGGGTGGGGGGGGGGGGGGGTGGGGGGGGGGGGGGGTGGGGGGGGGGGGGGGTGGGGGGGGGGGGGGGTGGGGGGGGGGGGGGGTGGGGGGGGGGGGGGGTGGGGGGGGGGGGGGGTGGGGGGGGGGGGGGGTGGGGGGGGGGGGGGGTGGGGGGGGGGGGGGGTGGGGGGGGGGGGGGGTGGGGGGGGGGGGGGGTGGGGGGGGGGGGGGGTGGGGGGGGGGGGGGGTGGGGGGGGGGGGGGGTGGGGGGGGGGGGGGGTGGGGGGGGGGGGGGGTGGGGGGGGGGGGGGGTGGGGGGGGGGGGGGGTGGGGGGGGGGGGGGGTGGGGGGGGGGGGGGGTGGGGGGGGGGGGGGGTGGGGGGGGGGGGGGGTGGGGGGGGGGGGGGGTGGGGGGGGGGGGGGGTGGGGGGGGGGGGGGGTGGGGGGGGGGGGGGGTGGGGGGGGGGGGGGGTGGGGGGGGGGGGGGGTGGGGGGGGGGGGGGGTGGGGGGGGGGGGGGGTGGGGGGGGGGGGGGGTGGGGGGGGGGGGGGGTGGGGGGGGGGGGGGGTGGGGGGGGGGGGGGGTGGGGGGGGGGGGGGGTGGGGGGGGGGGGGGGTGGGGGGGGGGGGGGGTGGGGGGGGGGGGGGGTGGGGGGGGGGGGGGGTGGGGGGGGGGGGGGGTGGGGGGGGGGGGGGGTGGGGGGGGGGGGGGGTGGGGGGGGGGGGGGGTGGGGGGGGGGGGGGGTGGGGGGGGGGGGGGGTGGGGGGGGGGGGGGGTGGGGGGGGGGGGGGGTGGGGGGGGGGGGGGGTGGGGGGGGGGGGGGGTGGGGGGGGGGGGGGGTGGGGGGGGGGGGGGGTGGGGGGGGGGGGGGGTGGGGGGGGGGGGGGGTGGGGGGGGGGGGGGGTGGGGGGGGGGGGGGGTGGGGGGGGGGGGGGGTGGGGGGGGGGGGGGGTGGGGGGGGGGGGGGGTGGGGGGGGGGGGGGGTGGGGGGGGGGGGGGGTGGGGGGGGGGGGGGGTGGGGGGGGGGGGGGGTGGGGGGGGGGGGGGGTGGGGGGGGGGGGGGGTGGGGGGGGGGGGGGGTGGGGGGGGGGGGGGGTGGGGGGGGGGGGGGGTGGGGGGGGGGGGGGGTGGGGGGGGGGGGGGGTGGGGGGGGGGGGGGGTGGGGGGGGGGGGGGGTGGGGGGGGGGGGGGGTGGGGGGGGGGGGGGGTGGGGGGGGGGGGGGGTGGGGGGGGGGGGGGGTGGGGGGGGGGGGGGGTGGGGGGGGGGGGGGGTGGGGGGGGGGGGGGGTGGGGGGGGGGGGGGGTGGGGGGGGGGGGGGGTGGGGGGGGGGGGGGGTGGGGGGGGGGGGGGGTGGGGGGGGGGGGGGGTGGGGGGGGGGGGGGGTGGGGGGGGGGGGGGGTGGGGGGGGGGGGGGGTGGGGGGGGGGGGGGGTGGGGGGGGGGGGGGGTGGGGGGGGGGGGGGGTGGGGGGGGGGGGGGGTGGGGGGGGGGGGGGGTGGGGGGGGGGGGGGGTGGGGGGGGGGGGGGGTGGGGGGGGGGGGGGGTGGGGGGGGGGGGGGGTGGGGGGGGGGGGGGGTGGGGGGGGGGGGGGGTGGGGGGGGGGGGGGGTGGGGGGGGGGGGGGGTGGGGGGGGGGGGGGGTGGGGGGGGGGGGGGGTGGGGGGGGGGGGGGGTGGGGGGGGGGGGGGGTGGGGGGGGGGGGGGGTGGGGGGGGGGGGGGGTGGGGGGGGGGGGGGGTGGGGGGGGGGGGGGGTGGGGGGGGGGGGGGGTGGGGGGGGGGGGGGGTGGGGGGGGGGGGGGGTGGGGGGGGGGGGGGGTGGGGGGGGGGGGGGGTGGGGGGGGGGGGGGGTGGGGGGGGGGGGGGGTGGGGGGGGGGGGGGGTGGGGGGGGGGGGGGGTGGGGGGGGGGGGGGGTGGGGGGGGGGGGGGGTGGGGGGGGGGGGGGGTGGGGGGGGGGGGGGGTGGGGGGGGGGGGGGGTGGGGGGGGGGGGGGGTGGGGGGGGGGGGGGGTGGGGGGGGGGGGGGGTGGGGGGGGGGGGGGGTGGGGGGGGGGGGGGGTGGGGGGGGGGGGGGGTGGGGGGGGGGGGGGGTGGGGGGGGGGGGGGGTGGGGGGGGGGGGGGGTGGGGGGGGGGGGGGGTGGGGGGGGGGGGGGGTGGGGGGGGGGGGGGGTGGGGGGGGGGGGGGGTGGGGGGGGGGGGGGGTGGGGGGGGGGGGGGGTGGGGGGGGGGGGGGGTGGGGGGGGGGGGGGGTGGGGGGGGGGGGGGGTGGGGGGGGGGGGGGGTGGGGGGGGGGGGGGGTGGGGGGGGGGGGGGGTGGGGGGGGGGGGGGGTGGGGGGGGGGGGGGGTGGGGGGGGGGGGGGGTGGGGGGGGGGGGGGGTGGGGGGGGGGGGGGGTGGGGGGGGGGGGGGGTGGGGGGGGGGGGGGGTGGGGGGGGGGGGGGGTGGGGGGGGGGGGGGGTGGGGGGGGGGGGGGGTGGGGGGGGGGGGGGGTGGGGGGGGGGGGGGGTGGGGGGGGGGGGGGGTGGGGGGGGGGGGGGGTGGGGGGGGGGGGGGGTGGGGGGGGGGGGGGGTGGGGGGGGGGGGGGGTGGGGGGGGGGGGGGGTGGGGGGGGGGGGGGGTGGGGGGGGGGGGGGGTGGGGGGGGGGGGGGGTGGGGGGGGGGGGGGGTGGGGGGGGGGGGGGGTGGGGGGGGGGGGGGGTGGGGGGGGGGGGGGGTGGGGGGGGGGGGGGGTGGGGGGGGGGGGGGGTGGGGGGGGGGGGGGGTGGGGGGGGGGGGGGGTGGGGGGGGGGGGGGGTGGGGGGGGGGGGGGGTGGGGGGGGGGGGGGGTGGGGGGGGGGGGGGGTGGGGGGGGGGGGGGGTGGGGGGGGGGGGGGGTGGGGGGGGGGGGGGGTGGGGGGGGGGGGGGGTGGGGGGGGGGGGGGGTGGGGGGGGGGGGGGGTGGGGGGGGGGGGGGGTGGGGGGGGGGGGGGGTGGGGGGGGGGGGGGGTGGGGGGGGGGGGGGGTGGGGGGGGGGGGGGGTGGGGGGGGGGGGGGGTGGGGGGGGGGGGGGGTGGGGGGGGGGGGGGGTGGGGGGGGGGGGGGGTGGGGGGGGGGGGGGGTGGGGGGGGGGGGGGGTGGGGGGGGGGGGGGGTGGGGGGGGGGGGGGGTGGGGGGGGGGGGGGGTGGGGGGGGGGGGGGGTGGGGGGGGGGGGGGGTGGGGGGGGGGGGGGGTGGGGGGGGGGGGGGGTGGGGGGGGGGGGGGGTGGGGGGGGGGGGGGGTGGGGGGGGGGGGGGGTGGGGGGGGGGGGGGGTGGGGGGGGGGGGGGGTGGGGGGGGGGGGGGGTGGGGGGGGGGGGGGGTGGGGGGGGGGGGGGGTGGGGGGGGGGGGGGGTGGGGGGGGGGGGGGGTGGGGGGGGGGGGGGGTGGGGGGGGGGGGGGGTGGGGGGGGGGGGGGGTGGGGGGGGGGGGGGGTGGGGGGGGGGGGGGGTGGGGGGGGGGGGGGGTGGGGGGGGGGGGGGGTGGGGGGGGGGGGGGGTGGGGGGGGGGGGGGGTGGGGGGGGGGGGGGGTGGGGGGGGGGGGGGGTGGGGGGGGGGGGGGGTGGGGGGGGGGGGGGGTGGGGGGGGGGGGGGGTGGGGGGGGGGGGGGGTGGGGGGGGGGGGGGGTGGGGGGGGGGGGGGGTGGGGGGGGGGGGGGGTGGGGGGGGGGGGGGGTGGGGGGGGGGGGGGGTGGGGGGGGGGGGGGGTGGGGGGGGGGGGGGGTGGGGGGGGGGGGGGGTGGGGGGGGGGGGGGGTGGGGGGGGGGGGGGGTGGGGGGGGGGGGGGGTGGGGGGGGGGGGGGGTGGGGGGGGGGGGGGGTGGGGGGGGGGGGGGGTGGGGGGGGGGGGGGGTGGGGGGGGGGGGGGGTGGGGGGGGGGGGGGGTGGGGGGGGGGGGGGGTGGGGGGGGGGGGGGGTGGGGGGGGGGGGGGGTGGGGGGGGGGGGGGGTGGGGGGGGGGGGGGGTGGGGGGGGGGGGGGGTGGGGGGGGGGGGGGGTGGGGGGGGGGGGGGGTGGGGGGGGGGGGGGGTGGGGGGGGGGGGGGGTGGGGGGGGGGGGGGGTGGGGGGGGGGGGGGGTGGGGGGGGGGGGGGGTGGGGGGGGGGGGGGGTGGGGGGGGGGGGGGGTGGGGGGGGGGGGGGGTGGGGGGGGGGGGGGGTGGGGGGGGGGGGGGGTGGGGGGGGGGGGGGGTGGGGGGGGGGGGGGGTGGGGGGGGGGGGGGGTGGGGGGGGGGGGGGGTGGGGGGGGGGGGGGGTGGGGGGGGGGGGGGGTGGGGGGGGGGGGGGGTGGGGGGGGGGGGGGGTGGGGGGGGGGGGGGGTGGGGGGGGGGGGGGGTGGGGGGGGGGGGGGGTGGGGGGGGGGGGGGGTGGGGGGGGGGGGGGGTGGGGGGGGGGGGGGGTGGGGGGGGGGGGGGGTGGGGGGGGGGGGGGGTGGGGGGGGGGGGGGGTGGGGGGGGGGGGGGGTGGGGGGGGGGGGGGGTGGGGGGGGGGGGGGGTGGGGGGGGGGGGGGGTGGGGGGGGGGGGGGGTGGGGGGGGGGGGGGGTGGGGGGGGGGGGGGGTGGGGGGGGGGGGGGGTGGGGGGGGGGGGGGGTGGGGGGGGGGGGGGGTGGGGGGGGGGGGGGGTGGGGGGGGGGGGGGGTGGGGGGGGGGGGGGGTGGGGGGGGGGGGGGGTGGGGGGGGGGGGGGGTGGGGGGGGGGGGGGGTGGGGGGGGGGGGGGGTGGGGGGGGGGGGGGGTGGGGGGGGGGGGGGGTGGGGGGGGGGGGGGGTGGGGGGGGGGGGGGGTGGGGGGGGGGGGGGGTGGGGGGGGGGGGGGGTGGGGGGGGGGGGGGGTGGGGGGGGGGGGGGGTGGGGGGGGGGGGGGGTGGGGGGGGGGGGGGGTGGGGGGGGGGGGGGGTGGGGGGGGGGGGGGGTGGGGGGGGGGGGGGGTGGGGGGGGGGGGGGGTGGGGGGGGGGGGGGGTGGGGGGGGGGGGGGGTGGGGGGGGGGGGGGGTGGGGGGGGGGGGGGGTGGGGGGGGGGGGGGGTGGGGGGGGGGGGGGGTGGGGGGGGGGGGGGGTGGGGGGGGGGGGGGGTGGGGGGGGGGGGGGGTGGGGGGGGGGGGGGGTGGGGGGGGGGGGGGGTGGGGGGGGGGGGGGGTGGGGGGGGGGGGGGGTGGGGGGGGGGGGGGGTGGGGGGGGGGGGGGGTGGGGGGGGGGGGGGGTGGGGGGGGGGGGGGGTGGGGGGGGGGGGGGGTGGGGGGGGGGGGGGGTGGGGGGGGGGGGGGGTGGGGGGGGGGGGGGGTGGGGGGGGGGGGGGGTGGGGGGGGGGGGGGGTGGGGGGGGGGGGGGGTGGGGGGGGGGGGGGGTGGGGGGGGGGGGGGGTGGGGGGGGGGGGGGGTGGGGGGGGGGGGGGGTGGGGGGGGGGGGGGGTGGGGGGGGGGGGGGGTGGGGGGGGGGGGGGGTGGGGGGGGGGGGGGGTGGGGGGGGGGGGGGGTGGGGGGGGGGGGGGGTGGGGGGGGGGGGGGGTGGGGGGGGGGGGGGGTGGGGGGGGGGGGGGGTGGGGGGGGGGGGGGGTGGGGGGGGGGGGGGGTGGGGGGGGGGGGGGGTGGGGGGGGGGGGGGGTGGGGGGGGGGGGGGGTGGGGGGGGGGGGGGGTGGGGGGGGGGGGGGGTGGGGGGGGGGGGGGGTGGGGGGGGGGGGGGGTGGGGGGGGGGGGGGGTGGGGGGGGGGGGGGGTGGGGGGGGGGGGGGGTGGGGGGGGGGGGGGGTGGGGGGGGGGGGGGGTGGGGGGGGGGGGGGGTGGGGGGGGGGGGGGGTGGGGGGGGGGGGGGGTGGGGGGGGGGGGGGGTGGGGGGGGGGGGGGGTGGGGGGGGGGGGGGGTGGGGGGGGGGGGGGGTGGGGGGGGGGGGGGGTGGGGGGGGGGGGGGGTGGGGGGGGGGGGGGGTGGGGGGGGGGGGGGGTGGGGGGGGGGGGGGGTGGGGGGGGGGGGGGGTGGGGGGGGGGGGGGGTGGGGGGGGGGGGGGGTGGGGGGGGGGGGGGGTGGGGGGGGGGGGGGGTGGGGGGGGGGGGGGGTGGGGGGGGGGGGGGGTGGGGGGGGGGGGGGGTGGGGGGGGGGGGGGGTGGGGGGGGGGGGGGGTGGGGGGGGGGGGGGGTGGGGGGGGGGGGGGGTGGGGGGGGGGGGGGGTGGGGGGGGGGGGGGGTGGGGGGGGGGGGGGGTGGGGGGGGGGGGGGGTGGGGGGGGGGGGGGGTGGGGGGGGGGGGGGGTGGGGGGGGGGGGGGGTGGGGGGGGGGGGGGGTGGGGGGGGGGGGGGGTGGGGGGGGGGGGGGGTGGGGGGGGGGGGGGGTGGGGGGGGGGGGGGGTGGGGGGGGGGGGGGGTGGGGGGGGGGGGGGGTGGGGGGGGGGGGGGGTGGGGGGGGGGGGGGGTGGGGGGGGGGGGGGGTGGGGGGGGGGGGGGGTGGGGGGGGGGGGGGGTGGGGGGGGGGGGGGGTGGGGGGGGGGGGGGGTGGGGGGGGGGGGGGGTGGGGGGGGGGGGGGGTGGGGGGGGGGGGGGGTGGGGGGGGGGGGGGGTGGGGGGGGGGGGGGGTGGGGGGGGGGGGGGGTGGGGGGGGGGGGGGGTGGGGGGGGGGGGGGGTGGGGGGGGGGGGGGGTGGGGGGGGGGGGGGGTGGGGGGGGGGGGGGGTGGGGGGGGGGGGGGGTGGGGGGGGGGGGGGGTGGGGGGGGGGGGGGGTGGGGGGGGGGGGGGGTGGGGGGGGGGGGGGGTGGGGGGGGGGGGGGGTGGGGGGGGGGGGGGGTGGGGGGGGGGGGGGGTGGGGGGGGGGGGGGGTGGGGGGGGGGGGGGGTGGGGGGGGGGGGGGGTGGGGGGGGGGGGGGGTGGGGGGGGGGGGGGGTGGGGGGGGGGGGGGGTGGGGGGGGGGGGGGGTGGGGGGGGGGGGGGGTGGGGGGGGGGGGGGGTGGGGGGGGGGGGGGGTGGGGGGGGGGGGGGGTGGGGGGGGGGGGGGGTGGGGGGGGGGGGGGGTGGGGGGGGGGGGGGGTGGGGGGGGGGGGGGGTGGGGGGGGGGGGGGGTGGGGGGGGGGGGGGGTGGGGGGGGGGGGGGGTGGGGGGGGGGGGGGGTGGGGGGGGGGGGGGGTGGGGGGGGGGGGGGGTGGGGGGGGGGGGGGGTGGGGGGGGGGGGGGGTGGGGGGGGGGGGGGGTGGGGGGGGGGGGGGGTGGGGGGGGGGGGGGGTGGGGGGGGGGGGGGGTGGGGGGGGGGGGGGGTGGGGGGGGGGGGGGGTGGGGGGGGGGGGGGGTGGGGGGGGGGGGGGGTGGGGGGGGGGGGGGGTGGGGGGGGGGGGGGGTGGGGGGGGGGGGGGGTGGGGGGGGGGGGGGGTGGGGGGGGGGGGGGGTGGGGGGGGGGGGGGGTGGGGGGGGGGGGGGGTGGGGGGGGGGGGGGGTGGGGGGGGGGGGGGGTGGGGGGGGGGGGGGGTGGGGGGGGGGGGGGGTGGGGGGGGGGGGGGGTGGGGGGGGGGGGGGGTGGGGGGGGGGGGGGGTGGGGGGGGGGGGGGGTGGGGGGGGGGGGGGGTGGGGGGGGGGGGGGGTGGGGGGGGGGGGGGGTGGGGGGGGGGGGGGGTGGGGGGGGGGGGGGGTGGGGGGGGGGGGGGGTGGGGGGGGGGGGGGGTGGGGGGGGGGGGGGGTGGGGGGGGGGGGGGGTGGGGGGGGGGGGGGGTGGGGGGGGGGGGGGGTGGGGGGGGGGGGGGGTGGGGGGGGGGGGGGGTGGGGGGGGGGGGGGGTGGGGGGGGGGGGGGGTGGGGGGGGGGGGGGGTGGGGGGGGGGGGGGGTGGGGGGGGGGGGGGGTGGGGGGGGGGGGGGGTGGGGGGGGGGGGGGGTGGGGGGGGGGGGGGGTGGGGGGGGGGGGGGGTGGGGGGGGGGGGGGGTGGGGGGGGGGGGGGGTGGGGGGGGGGGGGGGTGGGGGGGGGGGGGGGTGGGGGGGGGGGGGGGTGGGGGGGGGGGGGGGTGGGGGGGGGGGGGGGTGGGGGGGGGGGGGGGTGGGGGGGGGGGGGGGTGGGGGGGGGGGGGGGTGGGGGGGGGGGGGGGTGGGGGGGGGGGGGGGTGGGGGGGGGGGGGGGTGGGGGGGGGGGGGGGTGGGGGGGGGGGGGGGTGGGGGGGGGGGGGGGTGGGGGGGGGGGGGGGTGGGGGGGGGGGGGGGTGGGGGGGGGGGGGGGTGGGGGGGGGGGGGGGTGGGGGGGGGGGGGGGTGGGGGGGGGGGGGGGTGGGGGGGGGGGGGGGTGGGGGGGGGGGGGGGTGGGGGGGGGGGGGGGTGGGGGGGGGGGGGGGTGGGGGGGGGGGGGGGTGGGGGGGGGGGGGGGTGGGGGGGGGGGGGGGTGGGGGGGGGGGGGGGTGGGGGGGGGGGGGGGTGGGGGGGGGGGGGGGTGGGGGGGGGGGGGGGTGGGGGGGGGGGGGGGTGGGGGGGGGGGGGGGTGGGGGGGGGGGGGGGTGGGGGGGGGGGGGGGTGGGGGGGGGGGGGGGTGGGGGGGGGGGGGGGTGGGGGGGGGGGGGGGTGGGGGGGGGGGGGGGTGGGGGGGGGGGGGGGTGGGGGGGGGGGGGGGTGGGGGGGGGGGGGGGTGGGGGGGGGGGGGGGTGGGGGGGGGGGGGGGTGGGGGGGGGGGGGGGTGGGGGGGGGGGGGGGTGGGGGGGGGGGGGGGTGGGGGGGGGGGGGGGTGGGGGGGGGGGGGGGTGGGGGGGGGGGGGGGTGGGGGGGGGGGGGGGTGGGGGGGGGGGGGGGTGGGGGGGGGGGGGGGTGGGGGGGGGGGGGGGTGGGGGGGGGGGGGGGTGGGGGGGGGGGGGGGTGGGGGGGGGGGGGGGTGGGGGGGGGGGGGGGTGGGGGGGGGGGGGGGTGGGGGGGGGGGGGGGTGGGGGGGGGGGGGGGTGGGGGGGGGGGGGGGTGGGGGGGGGGGGGGGTGGGGGGGGGGGGGGGTGGGGGGGGGGGGGGGTGGGGGGGGGGGGGGGTGGGGGGGGGGGGGGGTGGGGGGGGGGGGGGGTGGGGGGGGGGGGGGGTGGGGGGGGGGGGGGGTGGGGGGGGGGGGGGGTGGGGGGGGGGGGGGGTGGGGGGGGGGGGGGGTGGGGGGGGGGGGGGGTGGGGGGGGGGGGGGGTGGGGGGGGGGGGGGGTGGGGGGGGGGGGGGGTGGGGGGGGGGGGGGGTGGGGGGGGGGGGGGGTGGGGGGGGGGGGGGGTGGGGGGGGGGGGGGGTGGGGGGGGGGGGGGGTGGGGGGGGGGGGGGGTGGGGGGGGGGGGGGGTGGGGGGGGGGGGGGGTGGGGGGGGGGGGGGGTGGGGGGGGGGGGGGGTGGGGGGGGGGGGGGGTGGGGGGGGGGGGGGGTGGGGGGGGGGGGGGGTGGGGGGGGGGGGGGGTGGGGGGGGGGGGGGGTGGGGGGGGGGGGGGGTGGGGGGGGGGGGGGGTGGGGGGGGGGGGGGGTGGGGGGGGGGGGGGGTGGGGGGGGGGGGGGGTGGGGGGGGGGGGGGGTGGGGGGGGGGGGGGGTGGGGGGGGGGGGGGGTGGGGGGGGGGGGGGGTGGGGGGGGGGGGGGGTGGGGGGGGGGGGGGGTGGGGGGGGGGGGGGGTGGGGGGGGGGGGGGGTGGGGGGGGGGGGGGGTGGGGGGGGGGGGGGGTGGGGGGGGGGGGGGGTGGGGGGGGGGGGGGGTGGGGGGGGGGGGGGGTGGGGGGGGGGGGGGGTGGGGGGGGGGGGGGGTGGGGGGGGGGGGGGGTGGGGGGGGGGGGGGGTGGGGGGGGGGGGGGGTGGGGGGGGGGGGGGGTGGGGGGGGGGGGGGGTGGGGGGGGGGGGGGGTGGGGGGGGGGGGGGGTGGGGGGGGGGGGGGGTGGGGGGGGGGGGGGGTGGGGGGGGGGGGGGGTGGGGGGGGGGGGGGGTGGGGGGGGGGGGGGGTGGGGGGGGGGGGGGGTGGGGGGGGGGGGGGGTGGGGGGGGGGGGGGGTGGGGGGGGGGGGGGGTGGGGGGGGGGGGGGGTGGGGGGGGGGGGGGGTGGGGGGGGGGGGGGGTGGGGGGGGGGGGGGGTGGGGGGGGGGGGGGGTGGGGGGGGGGGGGGGTGGGGGGGGGGGGGGGTGGGGGGGGGGGGGGGTGGGGGGGGGGGGGGGTGGGGGGGGGGGGGGGTGGGGGGGGGGGGGGGTGGGGGGGGGGGGGGGTGGGGGGGGGGGGGGGTGGGGGGGGGGGGGGGTGGGGGGGGGGGGGGGTGGGGGGGGGGGGGGGTGGGGGGGGGGGGGGGTGGGGGGGGGGGGGGGTGGGGGGGGGGGGGGGTGGGGGGGGGGGGGGGTGGGGGGGGGGGGGGGTGGGGGGGGGGGGGGGTGGGGGGGGGGGGGGGTGGGGGGGGGGGGGGGTGGGGGGGGGGGGGGGTGGGGGGGGGGGGGGGTGGGGGGGGGGGGGGGTGGGGGGGGGGGGGGGTGGGGGGGGGGGGGGGTGGGGGGGGGGGGGGGTGGGGGGGGGGGGGGGTGGGGGGGGGGGGGGGTGGGGGGGGGGGGGGGTGGGGGGGGGGGGGGGTGGGGGGGGGGGGGGGTGGGGGGGGGGGGGGGTGGGGGGGGGGGGGGGTGGGGGGGGGGGGGGGTGGGGGGGGGGGGGGGTGGGGGGGGGGGGGGGTGGGGGGGGGGGGGGGTGGGGGGGGGGGGGGGTGGGGGGGGGGGGGGGTGGGGGGGGGGGGGGGTGGGGGGGGGGGGGGGTGGGGGGGGGGGGGGGTGGGGGGGGGGGGGGGTGGGGGGGGGGGGGGGTGGGGGGGGGGGGGGGTGGGGGGGGGGGGGGGTGGGGGGGGGGGGGGGTGGGGGGGGGGGGGGGTGGGGGGGGGGGGGGGTGGGGGGGGGGGGGGGTGGGGGGGGGGGGGGGTGGGGGGGGGGGGGGGTGGGGGGGGGGGGGGGTGGGGGGGGGGGGGGGTGGGGGGGGGGGGGGGTGGGGGGGGGGGGGGGTGGGGGGGGGGGGGGGTGGGGGGGGGGGGGGGTGGGGGGGGGGGGGGGTGGGGGGGGGGGGGGGTGGGGGGGGGGGGGGGTGGGGGGGGGGGGGGGTGGGGGGGGGGGGGGGTGGGGGGGGGGGGGGGTGGGGGGGGGGGGGGGTGGGGGGGGGGGGGGGTGGGGGGGGGGGGGGGTGGGGGGGGGGGGGGGTGGGGGGGGGGGGGGGGGGGGGGGGGGGGGGGGGGGGGGGGGGGGGGGAGGGGGGGGGGGGGGGTGGGGGGTGGATAGTTCCATGGGAATGTCAACTCAATGCATGGCAGCTGTGAAAAAGGCAAACTCTATGCTGGGGATAATTAGGAAAGGAGTTGATAATAAAACTGCAAGGATTGTCATGCCCTTATATAAAGCAGTGCTGCGACCGCACTTGGAGTACTGTGTCCAGTTCTGGTCGCCACATCTCAAAAAGGATATCGAAGAGATAGAAAAAGTGCAGAGAAGGGCAACGAGGATGATTGAAGGATTGGAGCACCTTCCTTATGACGAGAGGCTGCAGCGTTTGGGACTCTTAGTTTGGAGAGGAGACGTCTGAGGGGGGATATGATTGAAGTCTATAAAATTATGCATGGGGTAGAAAATGTTGACAGAGAGAAATTTTTCTCTCTTTCTCACAATACTAGAACCAGGGGGCATTCATTGAAAATGCTGGGGGGAAGAATTAGGACTAATAAAAGGAAACACTTCTTCACGCAACGTGTGATTGGTGTTTGGAATATGCTGACACAGGAGGTGGTGGCGGCCACTGATCTGGATAGCTTTAAAAAGGGCTTGGACAGATTTATGGAGGAGAAGTCAATCTAAGGCTACCAATCTTGATCCTCCTTGATCTCAGATTGCAAATGCCTTAGCAGACCAGGTGCTCAGGACCATCAGCAGCAGAAGGCCATTGCTTTCACATCATGCATGTGAGCTCCCAAAGGCACCTGGTGGGCCATTGTGAGTAGCAGAATGCTGGACTAGATGGACTCTGGTCTGATCCAGCAGGCTAGTTCTTATGTTCTTATGTTCTTATAAAATCAAATATCAATGGATCACTAATAACATATTTAAAATGCAGCAAGTTAATACATAAAAAACAATGCCCGCAAAATCCCTCTTAGACCCTCCCGAGGGGGGAGAGAAAAAGGGTGGGTCCTGCAGATGGAATGGAGCCTACCTATAAAATGAAAAGGGGGGGAGGGGGGGCACTTTCAGCGGCTGGACACCCCAAAAGCCCGGTGGAACAACTCCGTCTTACAAGCCCTGCGGAACTCACCAAGGTCCCACAGGGCTCGGACAGTTGGAGGAAGAGTGTTCCACCAGGCAGGGACCAGGGCTGTAAAGGTCCTGGCCCGAGTGGAGACCAGCCGCATCATGGAGGGGCCAGGGACTGCCAGCAAGTTGGTCTCTGCTGAATGCAGAGGCCTAGTAGGGACATATGGGGTAATGCAGTCCCGAAGGTATGAGGGTCCCAGGCCGCGTAAGGCCTTAAAGGTAAGCACCCATACCTTGAAGATGATTCGGAAGTCAACCGGGAGCCAGTGCAGGCGACACAATATAGGTCGAATATGGTCACGGAAGGCGCCCCCATTGAGTAAGCAGACGCCCGCATTTTGGACCAGTTGCAACTTCCGTATCAACCCCAAGGGTAGGCCCATGTAGAGCGAGTTGTGGATTCAGCCTGGAGGTGACCGTTGCATGGATCACTGTGGCCAGGTCTGTGTGGGAGAGGAAGGGAGCCAGCATGGAGCTGGCGAAGATGGAAAAATGCAACCCAGGTCTCCATTGAAAGAGACAAATCCAGGTGGACCCCCAGGCTGCGAACGGAGGAGGTCGGCGCCAATGAGACCCCCTCCCACTCCGGTGGCTGGAAATTCCCTATCTCACCACCACCACCGAGCCAAAGGATCTCCGTCTTCGATGGATTAAGTTTTAACCTGCTCTGTTGCAACCAACCAGTAACTGCCTCCAAACAATGCTGTAGAGCTGCAGGGGCGACTACCGTTCCCCTCTCCATCAACAGGATGAGCTGAGTATCATCAGCGTACTGGTGACAGATCAGCCCAAAGCTCCATACCAGCTGAGCAAGGGGTCGCATATAGATATTAAATAACAGCGGGGACAATAGCACTCCCTGAGGCACCCCACAATGAAGTAGGGACCTCTGAGAGGCTTGGTCCCCGCACCACACTTGCTGACTCCGGCCCCGGAGAAACGAGACAATCCACTGAAGGACAATGCCCCGCACCCCGGAGGCGGCCAGGCGGTGGATCAAAAGGTCGTGATCGACCACATCAAACGCTGCGGTTAGATCTAACAATACCAGCAGCGCTGATCCGCCTCGGTCAAGCTGCATAACGGAGCGTGTCTGTGACGGCGACAAGAACAGTCTCCGTCCCATGCCCAGCACGGAAACCGGACTAGAAGGGACTGAAAGTCAGATAAGCAGAAAGGAAAGAAAGAGAGGTAGCTCTTTTTTTGGTCACTTGGTTGGGGCAGATAGCCCTTGTTTTTCTTCAGTATACTGAAAAAGTTTTTTCTAATCAGTTGTGGAGCTATTTGAAGGATTGTTTTCTTTTCCTGTTTTTTTAACGGCTGTAAACAAAAGGTTTTGGACTTTGGTATTGCCGGCAGTCAGGCTGGCTTACTTCCCTCCACATTCTCAAAAGTGAAAGCATTTCACGGAGAAAGTTGCTTCAGGGGAGGCGAGAGGAGACCCTTCTGGAGATACTCGTGAGCCGCTTATTGTCTGGCTTGCAAGACGGCAGGAACGCCAGAATAGAGGGCCGGGGCTCATACGGGGGTGGTGGGTGGGTGGGTGGGTGGGTGATGTGCAGGAGGGATTGAAGCAGTACTTGGGAAGCAAGATGCCTTCTACTTACGTAGTCATCAGGATTGGGGTCCTGGGACTGGGGTTCTTCTGGGACAGGTGTGTCACAGTCCGGGCTGTAGTGCTCGCAGTAATCGGCAGCTGCTCGATGATCATCCACTACAAGGAGCTGCTGGATGTCACCCTGTGGGGAGCAGGGGGAAAATTAAGACTCCACAGATGGGACCCACAGGTGAAACTCCACATTCCCCATCCGCCTACTGAATAATCACTGAACATGTAAGATTATTACTTTACACACACACACACACACACACACACACACACACACACACGGTTGCTATGAAGAGGGTTAACTGAAGGAGAAGGTTATGATGCAAAAAACCACTTTAAGCCCCCTTTCAGGGAGAAAAGTAGGATATAAATAAAAAATAAATATCATTTGAAAATAAGTTAAGTATTGATAAAACCAGACGCATATGGCCTAGGACAGTAGTCTGCAACCTGCGGCTCTCCAGATGTTCATGGACTACAAATCTCATCAGCCCCTGCCAGCATGGCCAATTGGCCATGTCCCCAGGCACACACCTTTTGGTCACATGGGGGGGCGGGTGCTCCCCCACATGACAAAACAGTGTGCACCCCAGCCACCACCCGAACCCCCCCGCCCCCGCCTCCCTGCAGGCTGGCTCAGAAGCCAGCCTGCAGGGAGGTGGGACTCTGTGGTGGGTGGCCACTGAGCCAGCCTGCAGGGAGGGCGGAAGGGCCATGTCCCCCAGGCCCAGCCCCTGAGTGAGGGGGGCAGGGGGGCAGAGAAGGGGTTGTCCCTTGGCACCATTTCCCCCCAATATGCCTCTGGTTAAAACTGAAAGTTTCCTTGGGTCAGGATTGTTGCTTCTGACAGAGCTCAGCACCGAAGGACTTGTGGGCGGGCAGGGCAACTCCCTCTCTCAGAGACTCCTCCATTCCAGTGGCTCTCCTCTTCCTCACTGAGCTCTTTTTCAAGACAGGCGGGACAGAAGGACAAAGAGTCAATACAGATTCTTCCCACCATTTCTGCTCAGATTTTGCAGGCAGGACAAAATGTGCAAATAATTACACAAAGATGTTGGAATAAATTCCTCTCCGGAATTTGACATATCTGGTTGCAAAAGACCTTCCCCTCAGAACTCACAGCATTTATGCCTTGTTGCATGATTATTGTCATTGCCCCCTAACTCCTACATGACACCCTACAGACTCCTGGAGAGTAACCCAGTGGATTAGATGGGTTACACAACTGCTCCACCCTATACTGCACCCCTCCCAAAAAAAATAGTCACTGCCGTCACCACTGGAGCTGAAATGTAAAAGAGCCCTTTGATGAAAGGCTGAACACACTCAGACAAAGCTAACTTTAGAAAAGGAACTTTATTGATTTATGCCGCCCTAACTACAGGGCGCTGGAACTGAGGATTCTTGTCCTCGGTTCCAGTATTTAAACTATTCACAAAGACAGACAGCAACCAATCAACTCTTCCCCTCCTCCCAGCTCCTGGTCTCCCATTGGTTCTGAAGCTCTGGTGGAATGTAGCTTCTTAGTTTGTTTTCCCGCACTTTTTGGGAAAAGGCAGGAACCAGTGCATGTTGGGAGTTGCAGTCCTGACATTTTGTATTATCCAGGAGGGAAAGGCACTGTTTCAACTAAGGGAGCCTCCAAGCAGTAGGAGTCCTCCATGTGGTATGCATGCGCATGCAAAGGCACATGAATGGCCAAGAAAGCCCCCACACCCGAGTTTTCTGAGCACATCCCAGCCAAAGGCCATTTCTCTGCTGTACCGCTAAAGGGGGGGGGGTGTGTGTTTGTTTTGTATAGAATTAACTGCTATAATATTATGGTGCTTGAACTGTGCTCTTTCTAAAACTTCAGAGAAAAGTGAGGTTTGGCAAACAGAGATTGTAGTTGAAGGAGAACATAATGACAGGAAGCCAAAGTAGAAAAAAAAGTCATGTGGAAGTAGCCAAGGAGATCTAACTGGAGTACAAGTGGAACTCTGGCAGCTGTCAGTTTATACCCCGCAGGTGCAGAGGCGTATGGGAGGAAATGATGCCCAGAGACAACCCCCCCCCCCCCCCCCCCCAACTCCAGGTCAGAATGTTCAGGTCTGCCTAATCAGGGAAGGAGGTTTAATGAAAAACAGAAAGTTCACAGAATTGCGCTACAAGAAATAAAAAGACAAATAGGTCTGAATTTGTCAGACACCAGCATCTCTGCCTTTTCACCCTATTGGCACAAATGTAAAATCCAAAGAGCAAAACTAATTTTTCCTAATGCCTGATTGAAGACTTCCAATTAAGACTCAGCTGAAGCTTTCCAAGAAAGTTGGCTAGGACATTGGCATGAGGGCAAAGCCTGATTTAGAAAGGCTTCCCATTTTAAGACTTCTGAAGTAGGACTGCCAGGGGGGAACCAAGCCAACACAAGCCAGTGTGCAAGGAAACAAAGAGCAGGTCATATCTGCAATCGACAGCCAGTGCCTGGAATATCAACACACGAGTAGCAACAGGCAGCTTCAGCTCTTGGAAACGGAGGCACGGTGGCCCATCCAGACACCACATTTTCAGAGGATGATGTTTCATTCCAATGCAAGTTAAGGTTAGAATCCTCCTGCGTAGAAGTACCATCTCCACCCAAGAATTCACCCCAATATATTGTCGAAGGCTTTCACAGCTGGAATCCCTGGAGTGTTGTGGGGTTTCCAGGTTGTATGGCCGTGTTCCAGTAGCATTTTCTCCTGAGGTTTTGCCTGCAGTTGCAAATGCCAGCGAAACATCAGGAGAAAATGCTGCTGGAACATGGCCATACAGCTTGGAAACTCCACAACACCCCATTCACTTTAATATTTCAGTTATTGTGACTGTACTCTCTGTGCATATAGAAACCCAGCTGCAAACTCAGAACTAGCAGGAATCATAGAATCATAAAGTTGGAAGAGACCCCAAAGGTCATCAAGTCCAGCCCCCTGCCATGCAGGAGCATACGTTCAAAACACCCTTGACAGATGGCCATTCAGCCTCTATTTAGAAACCTCCAAAGAAGGAGATTCCATACCCTTTTTGGAAGAAGAGGGCCAGGGGGATCACAGAATCATAGAGTTGGAAGGGGCCATAGGGTGAGGGTCGAATCTAGTCCAATCTTTGCTCAATGCAGGGTCAGCCTACAGTACCGCTGAAAAGTGATCCTCTAGTCACTACTTGAAGACTGTCAGAGAAGGGGAGCTCACGACCTCCCTAGGCGGTCAATTTCACTGCTGACCTGCTCTCACTAAAAGAAATGAGTTTTCCTAATGTCCAAAGTGGTACCTCCCCCTCCCCCCTCCCCTCCCTGTAATTTATACCCATCTAGCTCCAAGCACAGGCTACTTTAGGGCTTACATATGCTAGTTTGGATTTAGTATGGATTTATATTCCCCCTGTCTCTCCTGTAAGGGGACTCAAAGGGGCTTATAATCTCCTTTCCCTTCCCCCCTCACAACAAACATCCTGTGAGGTGGGTGAGGCTGAGAGAGCTCTGGAGAACTGTGACTAGCCTAAAGAGGTAGATTCTGCCATCCGTCATTGTTCATCAAGATGGTGCCCAGAGCGGTCCGCGAGGAGCGGAGCTCCAGAAATTAGTTACAATTAGTTATATTTAGTTATATTTAGCAAGTTTTTGGGACCCAAGAAATAAATGAATTTTCTAGTTTCATTACCTTTGCATTTTGAATGTTTGTTCAACTAGCCAGAAACTTGAACTATAGAACTTTAGAGTGAAGGAAAATGGAGCGTTGCAGCTTGTCCCTATCTCCTTCATTTTTGCCTGTTATCACCTCGCAATGTGGACGCCTTTGGACCCTCCCCATGGATTCTTGGGCAGGCCTGTCCTGGGGGGGTCAGTGGCAGAGACCCCCCCAGCAACAACAGAAACGATGGGCTGGCTAGCCCCAAACGAAGAGGCGGACCTCTGGGTGAAGGTGGCGACAGCAGCAGCCATGGTGCCCCACCAGTGGTGAGAGGGCCAGGGCAGGTGCTCTTTCTCAACGCTCAATGTCAGAGACCCCCAAAGGGTTTTGGTGTTATTATATTGGTAGTGTTTATTGTATCATTGTATATTCAGCTAGTGTTAGGTAGAGTTAGTTCAGCTTCGGTATAGATTTAGCTTAGTGGTATGGTATTTAGATTGTTATTAAGCTAGGCTTTTGTGCTAACATACCTGTAGTTGATAGTGTGGGTTAGTTCTTGGGTCTCTATGCTGTTTTTGTAGTATGTTACCGAGAAGAAAGTCGCCATCCACTTTATTATTGTTCTTTATGCTGCTAGGAATGTTGTTATTATGAGCACTGTTGCTTTATATAATTTATGACATTATGCTATGATTATTGATGTTCGTTATTTGATGCTATGATGTTACAATGTTGATGTTTTATTGCTGTAATCCGATGTTGGAACGTTATATTTATTATAGTTTAGAATGTTGTAATGCTATGTTATTCATTCCATGTTTATTGATGTTATGTTTTCTGCTGGTTGTTATTGAATGCTATGATTATTGTTATTGTCATTTTTCAGCTGTTGTTCACCACCCTGAGCCCTTCGGAGGAGGGTGGTATATAAATCCAATAAACCATAAACCACCTAGCTGGCATGTGCTGGAGTGCACAAGCTAATCTAGTTCACCAGATAAGCCTCCACAGCTCAAGTGGCAGAGTAGGGAATCAAACCCTGTTCCCCAGATTACAGTGGGACTCACTGAAGTAAGGCAATGGTTTAACATCTAACACCTTGCTGAAATGTCACACCTAAAGGGACCAAGACTGTAAAGAGTCAGTTGGCTAGATAGTAAACCCTTCCTCTTGAAGCAAGAAGGGCAGAATGAACAATGGGAGGAGGAACTCTCTTAAACAGAATTATAAATTAGCAGGACACAGAGAAGAAGCTTGGAACTTCATCTTGTCCACGGGGTAAGGGACAATGAGAAGATGTCTCAGCCATGAGAACTAGTCTGTCCTACTTAAGCGTCACTTAGTGCTAGGAGGTTTGTTTGTTTTCACTTTCTTTTTGTGCCCTTGCTCAGCCCAAATGCTTGAACAGACTATGTGTATTCTTGTTATTCATTTATTAAACTTTCTTACCCTTTAAATGTTCTCAGCTTGATCTCTCCAATCTTACCACACGTATTCCGTCTTGCCATCTGAGGTGTGGTTATAAGGAGGGGCAACAGGCAAGTTTGCCATTCCTGGTGCACAAGAGGGTCAGAATTGTGAAGTTGCCCCTGCACTGGCTTGCAGGAGTAAAGCAGGATGTATGACAAAGAAGCAGAGCCTCTAAAGGTCCATGTGACTCAATTTAGCAGGAGACATTTTCAGAGCCATCATTGACAGCAGTTGTTATCCAGCTTGTTTTAGACAAGGCCGGAAAGTGGTAGCAGCCTTGCAGGACAGGGTTGCAGGACAGCAGTGGGGTTTTCCAGATGTTCAGAGACCAACCCAAAGGGACAGGAAGGGCTCATGATGCCCTCCCTTTACACTCTCTCAGATCCCCCAAGCCTCCTCTGTTAAAGATGTGTGCCAGCTCTTCTTTTTCCAAACAGGCCAAATTCAATCTGGCTCGGAGACAAGGCCTCAATAAAGCCGATGCTATTGTTTGGCTGATGGTCAAGTATTCACTTAGCCTTGGCTGCACAGAAATGGATTTTTCTCACACACTCCCCTTCTCAACTTAATACAGGCAAGTGGAGACAACATCTGGAGGGAGGCAGGCAGGCAAACTGTGCTCTCAACCTGGCTCTGCCAACAGAAGGTGTGTCAGCAGCCATCGAGCAACAGGGCATCAGGGTGGTTTCGTATAGATGTCTTCTGCTCAGCTGCATGAAACCCATTGAACTGGACTGGGCCAGGCTGGGTCATAGTTCTTACATAGACAATGCATGTACTTTATCACTAGGCACTCTTCCCACCTCCTTCATGACTGCAAGATGGCCCTCTGCCCCCCAGGACCAAGCTTCTGAATATCCTGTGCAATTCTAAGGTTGTATCTGGACTCACCAAACACAGTGCCCATTCACAAATAAGTGAGATTAGTTAGCAAGACCTCTTTGTCTGCCTGTCCAGGGCCCTTTACAAACTACAGGCCCTCTCTGCTTAGTCTTCAGGAATCACAGCTAGATTGTCAGGGTCTGCCCTGGCCCAGCCAGAGCTAGGGAAGAAGACTCCTCAGAGGAAGACGGCAGCTCCTCAAGGGCTAAAGAGCCCCCACCATGGTCCCCACTGAGTCCCAGGCTCCCTGTACTCCATACCCTCCGATCCAGGGCACCAAGCAGAGCAGCAACCCCCTGTTTGGAACCATCCACTCCCAGCACTCTCAGACTTTCCCCAGGACCTACGGCAGGGGAGAGGGTGGGGTAGCTGATGACTTGCCAGCTCCAGATAAAGAAGAGTGACTCGAGATTACCCACTGCGCTCTGGATGGTGACTCCTCGAGGAGACAGTGAATTGGAGGATTCGTCTGTCTCCTCTTGAGTTGAATTACCTGGAGAGAGGACACCCTCTTGGTTAAACCCTGCTGAGGAATTTTGATGAAGACTGAGGCAGTTCCAGGCCGGATTTCTTCCACCTAGAAACTCTTGATTTATTTTATTAAAGCATTATTTTATTAAAGAATTTGAAGTTTGCCACTAAACACAGGCTGCTGGCTGTTTTTCTTAAGTAAACTTCGACTGGCCAATCAGACCCTGAATTGTGTGCTTAAAAAGCAATCCATGTTAATAACGAGACTGAAGGAATCCAGTAACTGATAAGAGATTATAAATATGAAGCGCAGAATATTTAAAGAGCTATTGGGAGAAGATTAATTGCAAGAGAAGTTTGTTTTTGCAACTGAAAAGAATCCAGAATTTTAATTGGCTGGAAGAAGTGAGCATCTGACCCTTAAGCAGCAGCAGACGTGGTGGGGAAAGAGGAGAGAAGGTGGGGATCCAGAAGGGAAAAACATTGACCTTAAGTGACACAGAACTTCAGAATTTAACAAGGAAGTAAAACAACAGAAGGGAAAGAGCTGAGGATTATTTTTCTGCCCAGACTTTTTGATTCAGTAACAGTGAACAGCAAGAAAAAAGGGAAGGCTTTGAGAAAGAACAAAGTGATTTAGACAGTTTCTATGTAAAATTGGGAGAATTTGGACTTGAATTTTGACTACAACCCCCCCGCCCCCAAGGGCTGGGGAAAGTTACGAGATCTTGAGATGGCTGCAAAGGAAAATTTGGTTAAAAGTAAAGATCCTAAACAGCTGGGGAAGAGACTCAGTTTCACAAACTACTTTACCAAGTATGCAAAAGGAAGAATTGAAATGTATACCAGATAAACCTAATGTAGCAGACCTGGTTCAGATTCTTAGCAAGTTACAAACTACATTGGATGGGGTTAATAACCAAACAGAAGCAAACACATGGACACTGGGAGAGGTGAAAAAACAACAACCAGAAGCTAATACAATAACATTGCAACAGGACTGAAAATATTGAGAATGTCACCAAGAAGTTAGCAGAGGATTTCAAAGAATTGAAAACCGGGGTGGACTGTACCGATCCAAAAAACTATACATCTAGAAGAGGAGAATGAAAGATTACAAAACCAGGTGGCCCTGCTGGAATATCGTCTGAGAGAGGATTCTCATGCTGGCAGGGGATGATGGGAACTGTAATCCATAACATCTGGAGGGCTGTGAGTTTGACACCTATGCGCAATTCTTGAACCTGAGGGCCAAGATATCAAATGGCTTTTGAAAACAGAATTGGCACAATTTACAGGAGTAAAGGAGGAGGAAATTGAGAGAGGGATTTACAAGGTTTTTTGTATTAGCTCTAACTTTGCTAAACTCTAATTTTGTCAGAAAAGAAGTGAATATGCAAGAAAAATGGCCTAGATATAGAGAGCTGTTGATTTTTCAAGATAACAAATGTGAACTCAAACCTATGAATGATTTAAAAGATATAATTAAAAATGGTTTCATTATTACCAACTGTTAGAAATATTTAAAGATTATAATAAAAAAGTTGGTTTTAATCCACAAATGACGGATTTTGAATGTAACATGATGACAAATTGATTACCAAAATGTATAAGATGGAATACAGAATACAGAAGATGATGTGGTTGAATCTGTAATGATGAAATGGCCAAAATTGGTGGCCACGCCCTTTTGATGTAACAGTGGGAGATACTGTGGAAGAACAGTGTAAAATTTACAGCATGTTACAATTCGAAAGACATTTTTACAAAATTATGTACAGATGGCATTTAACACCCAAAAACTGGCAAAGACGTACAAAGGAGTGTCAGTCACACAGGAGCTGGGAGTGTCAACACGAGAGAGGTCTTTTTAAATATGTGGTGGGCACGGAAAAGGGGCTGTGACTGTTGGGGATATGATACTTAAGGAACTGCAAAATATTTTGAAAATAAAAATTTTGAAAAAAAACCTGAGGCTGTTCCATTGGGAATAACGTGGGAAGACGTTAGAACAAAAGATGACTGGATTCTGAAAGTTACAGAATATGAACAAATGGCAAAACTGACAGCATTCTTAAGAGATAACACTTTGAACAATTTTTCACGCAGTGGGGAGCAATGCTAAATCAGCAATTCTTTAGCAAAATCCTGGGTTGGAGCCACTCCCACACAGAAGACCAGGCAGAAAACACTCCCCTCCACCCAGAGGCATATCTAGGCAAACTGGAGCCTGGGGACAAGTTGTGTCCCCCCCAGTATGGGTGGCCACCCTCCCCCACCACAACCAAACAATGATTTTTTGCACCAGCTCACAAAACACCTCCCACCCCCAGCAAAACATACATGGCTCTCACCTCTTTCCTAATTCTGTCCTCACACCAACCCTATGAGGTAGGTTGTTAGCCCGAGAAACAGCTCCAAGCCAATGCAAGTGGGTATTAAGCATGTAAATCTCTCACAAATCACCCCCAGCAAAACATTTACCAAACAAATGTCAGCATCATCTCTCACAAAACACCTCCAGTGGAATCCACCCCCCAAACAGCATCACTTTCAATGGCGTTTAAACTAGGGAGTCCAGATTCTTCTTTTAAATCCACCTTAAAGGGAGAATCTGGGGTCCCCAGTTGAAACAACATTGTAAGTGATGCTGTTTTGGGGCAGATTCTCCCACACCCTGAAACAGCATCACTTTCAATGTTTAAACTGTAGACCTCACATTCTCCCTTTAAGTCCATGCCGAAGGGGGTGGATTTAAAAGGAGAATCTGGGGAAATGGGGGGGGGGTGCCTGCTGTCAGGGTTGCAATTGTTAAGTTAGCAGCACCAAAATTTCAGGATATCTTTCTGAGACTCTCCTGATGATACCACCCAGGTTTGGTGAAGTTTGGTTCAGGAGGTCCAAAGTTATGGACCCTCAAAGGTGTAGCCCCCATCTCCTATTAGATCCCATGTGGGGTACCACATGTCCCCTAGGCAAATACGCCACTGCTTCCACCCATTCACTGTACATTCTGCGCCATCCACCATCAGGGAGAATCCACCCACCTGCCATTCTGTGCAGGCTGTTCAGCAGGTTGTGGGCAGATGCTCTGAGGGTACAAAGTCCCCCAAGCACATTGGCAGTGACAGCATGGCCAATATACAGCAACACATTCATTATTATTGAAGGGGTATAATGCTACCTAGTTAAGATGGATCACAGGTGGGCGGGGGGGGGGGGAGGAAATTGGCAAGGTAGGACAGGGGAGGGAAAGAGAATAAAAAGGACAGATTCCCCAAAGGACACAATATTCCATTTAAACAATGGTGGAATGATTTATTGAATTTTTACCATCTTTGACAGGCCAGGCAGCTGGTCCCCTACTTATCCCTCCCCAAACTAACACTACAGTGTTCTATGTGAGGGTCACCTCCAGGCTAGACTAATGTAACTCACTTGACATGGGCCTGCCCTTGAGTTACTTGGAAACTTGTGCTGGTCCAGAGTGCAGCTGAGAGAGAGAATCTGTGAGAGACAATAGAACACCTGTGCTTTGACAGCTGAACTGGTTGCTGGTGGAATTCCGAATCAGGTTCAAGGTTTGGATCTTAATCTTTAAGGCCCTGAGTGGTCTGGGACTATCACACCTGTGGAACTGCATTCGCCCATATTGTCCTCAGAGAAGAACCAGAGATTTGCAAGTGGCCTCAACCAGAGCCAGGCTTTTCCTGCCCTGGGTCCAGACTGGTGGAACTCTCTGCCAGATGACACCAGGGCCATGTGGGATCTTGGACAATTCACAGGACCTTTAAAGCAGAGATGTTCCATTTGGATGGGGTCAGTTGTATGCCCCAAATAATATCATTAGCCAGTTTCCCTATAATAATCTGTAACTAGGGCCCTTTCTGCACGGGCCTCTATGCGCCCTCACACCGGCAAGAATTCTGCCGGCGTGGGAATGGAAGGCATTCCATACGCATAGCTGATGTGGCCCGGCCCCAGCAGAGGAGCCGCCTCTTCCCCGTCCCTCTCCCACTTACACTGCATTAAACAGCCGTTAAGCAGCCTGCTGTCCTCCTAAGCCCCGCCCACGCATGCCCGACCTCCAGGGGAGTCGTGAGGACAGCCCGAGGGAGGGTCTTAGGAAAGGAACAGCAAGGCAGAAGACTGGCGGCAAGGTAAGTGGGAGAGGGATCAGGAAAGCTGTTCCCAGCGGTGCTGTTAAGCGCAGCATGCCACCAAGAATTTCACTGCTGTTTTACTCAAAAACTACCGCTTTAAGCTTGGGTGTTTTTTGAGAGTGACCTAACTGCCGCCCATGAGGAGAGAAGGGGAGTCGAGGTCGGCTGCTCGCTGTTTCCTTTAGCAGCGCCGCCTGTCTTGCAACGGCAACCACTGGGGACCCGGAGTTCTTGCTTTGTCCCTCAGGCCGCTATTTGTTTTTGGAA
This sequence comes from Sphaerodactylus townsendi, assembly GCF_021028975.2. Lineage (NCBI taxonomy): Eukaryota > Metazoa > Chordata > Lepidosauria > Squamata > Sphaerodactylidae > Sphaerodactylus > Sphaerodactylus townsendi. Next base: position 57,275,814 of record NC_059436.1, on the reverse strand, counting down.
CCCATCTTGGAAAGGGCCAATGTGTGTTTAATTTGTGTTTCCTCTCTCAAATCTGACCCATGCTTAGTTGCCCAAAAGAGAGTTTACACTGGAGCTGGGCAAGTTAATTTCCATAGGCCTAAATTGTCATCATGATTTCCACTGAACTTAATGACAGGTTTTATTGCATTTTATTGTATTTCAGATATGGGTAGATTGTTTTACATCTTTTTGTATGTTGCCCTGACTTCACGTGGGGAGGGTGGGAGATGGATGGATGGATGGATGGATGGATGGATGGATGGATGGATGGATGGATGGATGGATGGATGGATGGATGGATGGATGGATGGATGGATGGATGGATGGATGGATGGATGGATGGATGGATGGATGGATGGATGGATGGATGGATGGATGGATGGATGGATGGATGGATGGATGGATGGATGGATGGATGGATGGATGGATGGATGGATGGATAATTGTTTGGGAAGGGAAAAATCTTGAATTAAATATAAAATTCTACAAGATGCAAAGGAAAGAGGAAAATTAGGTTTACCTGACTTGAAATTATATTTTGCTGCCTATTGCTTGGTTTGGTTGAAAAAATGGGTTTAATTGAGAAATGAAAGACTGCTGGAATTAGAGGAACATGATATGAGATTTGGATGGCATGCCCATTCATGGAACATCACCACACCGCCTCCAGAAGGCTTTCAGGAAATGCAGGGAGGCAGCTAAAAGACAAACACCCCCCCCCTCTCCACGGAAGTCCTCCATAGGGTTTAATGAAGCTACCCCATCCAAAAAGGTGGTCTAACTCTGAGCCCCGGGCCACAGTATTCGTAGCCTTAAACCCTGGGTGGAAGCCAACTAAAGTCGGCTCCACCCCTGGAAAAGCCCAGGCCAGGGCGCTGCCAAGCAGACACTGGCAATGCCCCACAATGGTCTGGACTTTCGAGTTTCACTGCCGCGAAGCTGCTCCCTCCACAGGCTGGGGACCCCAGGGAAGGGGGCAAAAGCATCAGCGTGGATCAGTGGGGCAATATGTCGTTACAAAGCCTTAAGATTACATTGTTCCAGTCTTAAAAATAATTTATATAAAATGTTTATTGTAAAAGTGCATAATAATTTCTCTCCAAACAGCACTGGTCTCCTAATTCTAACTGTGTATTTTGCTGGCAGTCAGTACTTTCTATACTTTACAGGTATAGAAGTGGTGGGAGTGGTGGTCTATTTGGATGATGTGCTCATTTACTCCCAGGATGAGGATTCCCATAAACGGCTAGTGTGGGAGGTGTTAAAAAGACTTAAGAACAATTATCTGTTTGTGAAATTGTCCAAATGTGCCTTTCACCAGGAGAAATTGGATTTTCTGGGCTACCGCATTTCCGGGGAGGGAGTGGAAATGGATTCAGCTAAAGTCCAGGATGTGCTTTGGTGGCCACCTCCCACTACCTGCAAACAATTACAATCCTTTTTGGGATTTGGTAACTTTTACCGTGACTTTATCCCTGATTTTGCTGAGCTTGCCGTGCCCCTCACAGATGTACTATGCAGTGAGGGACAGGAACCCTCCTCTTCTCACCCCAATGCTCCTCTAGGGTGGATGGAAGCATGTCAATCAGCTTTTGATGCCCTTAAACGTGCATTCACTACTGAGCCCATTTTGAAACATGTGGACCCTATCCTTCCTTTTGTGGTGCATGTAGATGCATTGGACAAAGCCCTGGGGGTTGATCTCCTCCAGCGGGGCTTGGATGGTATTTTGCAACCCTGTGCCTACCTCTCTAAAAAGTTTACTGGCTCAGAAGTTAATTGGACTGTGGGAGATAAGGAAATGGGTGCAGTCAAGCAAGCCCTCTCCACCTGGAGACACTGGTTAGAAGGAGCAGAAACACCCTTCGAGGTGTGGACTGATCACCAAAACCTGGCTGCTCTGAGCACACCCAGTTGTTTGTCGGCTAGACAGCTCCATTGGGCTGATTTTTTCTTCCGTTTCAATTTCACCATTCATTTCTTCTGGGGCAAGACTAACCATTTAGCGGATGCGCTTTCCTGCCTCCCAGAGAGGACGGTGGAGGGGGTGGAGTTGCGGGCGCTTCCAAACAGACCATCCTTTCCCCCTCCGAGCTAGGCATGACTGTTGTTACCCAGTCACAGACCCGCCTCTAGGGCAAGCCGGTTGAAGCCCCACTCATTTCCTCTCCCAGCAAGCTGCTCTCCTCCTTCTTAGAGGCAGGGAAGCAGCCCGTTCCTCCTGAGGAGGGTGGGGCAGTTGCTGACTCTTTGTGATGGGCTGTGGAGGCTGGGTGATCTGTTGTTTGTGCCACTTACTCTTCGCCAACAAGTTATCCAGCAGGGGCATGATTCCAAAACTGCAGGACATTTTGGGTTTGTGAAAACACTCCACCTCCTTCGGAGGCAATTTCGGTGGTGTTCTATGCGAAAGGATATTGATGCTTATATCAGAGGCTGTTCCACCTGTGCTATGGCCAAGTCCAACCCAGGCAAGCCTCAAGGACTGTTACATCCGATCCCGGCTCCTGATGGGCCGTGGAAGGTTATTTCAATGGATTTTATAACTGATCTGTCTGTAAGCCTGTAATTTGGCAAGACTGTAATTTGGATGGTGGTGGATTTGTTTTCCAAACAGGCACATTTCATCCCCTATTCTTCGATTTCTATTGACCCCAAATTGGTGAAAATGTTTATTCAACATATCTACAGGTTGCATTCTGCTCCCGATAAAATCATCTCAGCTAGGGGCAATCAATTTGTCTCAAAATTTTGGAGGGCATTTCTACAGCTCTTGGGGGTGGAGCAAGCATTCAGCTTACCACGCTCAATCTGGCGGCCAGTCTGAGCACACGAATCAAACACTGGAACAATACCTTAGGTGTTATAGCAACTACCATCAGGACAATTGGGTAGATTTGTTGCCCTACGTGGAATATGCCTACAATAATGCAATGTATAGTGGTACTGGCAAATTTCCCTTTGAAGTGGTGTCTGGGAGATCTGCGAAGCCCCTCCCTTTTCTGGGGCAACTGGCTGTTAGGTGTTAGCCCTCCTGAACTACAAGATTGGGGTCAACACATAGTGGATGGTGAACTTCAAAAGGCTAAGGATTCTCAGAAAAGCAGGCCGACAAGCATCACCACCCTCTGCAGTTGGCAGTAGGGGATATGGTTTACTTGGGGGTCAATTGAGGGTACAAAGAGCCCAGATTCTCGATTTAAGGTGGATTTAAAAGAAGAATCTGGGCTCTCTAGTCTAAACAACATTTAAAAGTGATGCTGTTTCAGGGTGGATTCCTCCACCCACCCCCACCCCCACTGGCGTAATGCCCCTTGTGGGGGGCATCAAAATGCTGGGTTCGTTTTAGGGTATTTTAGTGGTTTTCCATTTTTGGCCTGCAGGGGGCGCAGTTTTTAGGCTAGCGGCACCAAAATTTCAGCGTATCATCAGAAGACTGTCCTTATGCTACCTCAAAAGTTTGGTGAAATTTGGGTGAGGGAGTCCAACGTTATGGACTCCCAAAGGGGGTGCCCCTATCCCCCATTGTTTCCAATGGGAGCTACTAGGAGATGGGGGCTACAGTTTTGAGGGTCCATAACTTTGGCCCCCCTGAACCAAACTGCACCAAACCTGGGAGGTATCATTAGGGAAGTCTCCTGATGAGACCCTGAAAGTTTTGAGACTGTGCCTTCAGAAATGTGCCCCCCCCCCAGCCTGCAATCCCCATTGACAGCAATGCAGAAAACTCAATGCAGAACAAAGATTCTTGGGCAAATTTCAGGATGTTCTTGCAGGGCGGGCATTCTTGGACGTATCTGCACCTAAATTTTAGGGTATCATCTGGAGACTGTCATGATGGCACCCCCAAGGTTTGGTGCAGTTTGGTTCAGGGGGTCCAAAGTTATGGACCCTCAAAAGGGTAGCCCCCATCTCCTTAGCAAAGAATGTGGGATGGGGTACCCCCTTTGAGGACAGTTTCCAGATGATACCCTGACATTTTGGTGCTGATACATCCAAAAATGCACCCCCTTCAGGAACATCCCAGAAATTTGCCCAAGAATCTTTGTTCTGCTTTGAGTTTTCTGTATTGCTGTCAATGGGGATTGCAGGCTGGGGGGGGGCACATTTCTGAAGGCACAGTCTCAAAACTTTCAGGGTCTTATCAGGAGACTGCCCTGATGATACCCCCCAGGTTTGGTGCAGTTTGGTTCAGGGGGGCCAAAGTTATGGACCCTCAAAACTGTAGCCCCCATCTCCTATTAGCTCCCATTGCAAGCCTTTATTGGCATAGACAACAGTACAACAATAATAAAAACTGATTAAAAAGCATATACAATGCAGGAAATAAATGTTAGGTCAAAGGAAATCTACTGGCGTTTAGTAATTTCCAGAAGAAAGTCTGCCACTATCATACAGAAAGAAGGATCAGGATAGTCCAACAAGAAGTGTAATCGAATTAAATCGGGGAGATCTGGTAAATGTAAAGGAGTAAGATTCACATACTTGGATCTGATTTCCTTGAATCTGAGACAGTGTAGTAATTGGTGGGCCAGAGATTCAACTGAGCCGTCATTACATGGGCACAATCTTTTAGCCTTTTCTTGCTTATTAAATCTGCCATGTAACAAGGGAGAAGGCCTAACATTCAACCTGGCAAGCATTATGACTCTCCTTTGAACAGGGTTTATTAAGCAATACTGGTAGTGTGCCAAGTGGCCCCGTTCAAATGGGAGAGAAAAATACAGGGGGGAGGACGTTTTCTTGGCTGCGGTGATTAGGGTAGAGAACTCTCTATCCAATAGTTGACCTTTTAATTTCCTATAAGCTTCTGAATAGGACAAAGGGCAAAGTGAATCCACTGACAGTCCAATAGAGGCCATTTTTTCTTCAATTATGGAAAACCAGGGGGTGGAATGGGTGTCAGAGAGCAGACGGTGGACCAGGGAATTACAGTCCGAGAGAAAATGAATTCGCAGCCAGAATCTAAACGCCCTCAGCCAAGCGGCTGATTCCAAGGAGTTTTGACCTAACTCCAGACAAAGGGCTGCATAGGGCAAGCAATTTGGGGATTAGCTCCCATTGGAAATTTGGGGATTAGCTCCAATGGGGGGGGGGCATCCAACTCAGGTTTTGCCCAGGGCTACAGTCTGCCTTGTTACACCCCTGCCCACCCCCAAACAGCATCACTTTCGATGTTGTTTCAACTAGGGAGCCCAGATTCTACCTTTAAGGTGGATTTGGACTCCTTGAACCAAACCTCACCAAACCTGGGGGGTAGCATAAGGACAGTCTCCTGATGATACGCTGAAATGTTAGTGCTGATATGTCTAAAAATGCACCCCCTACATGCACCAATGTCCTGGTGCCAAAAAGAATTTGGTCGTGGTGGAGTGGCCGCCCATGGGGCCCCCCCCCATGGGCGGCCACTCCACGACGACCAAACTCAGGTTTTGCCCAGGGCTACAGTTTGCCTCGTTACACCCCTGCCCACCCCCCAAACAGCATCACTTTCAATGTTGTTTCAACTAGGGAGCCCAGATTCTACCTTTAAGCTGGATTTAGAAGAAGAATCTGGGCTCTCTAGTCTAAACAACATTAAAAGTGATGCTGTTTCTGGGTGGATTCCTCCACCCACCTCCCAAACAGCATCACATTCAATGTTGTTTCAACTAGGGAGACCAGATTTGTGAGTTGGGGCATGTGTTCAGATTTGTGAGTTGGGGCATGTTCTACAATGTGATTGTGACTTTGAGATGACATGGTGCAAAAATTGTTCTTTAGTCATAGTGGGGGAGGGCGGCCTTTGGTCGTGGGGAGGCCGTCCATACGGAGGGCGCAAAACTCAGGCCCCTTCTGCACACGCAAAAGAATGCGTTTTCAAATCACTTTCACAACTGTTTGCAAGTGGATTTTGCTATTCTGCACAGCTTCAAAGAGCACTGAAAGCAGTTTGAAAGTGCATTATTCTGCATGTGCGGAATGAGCCTCAGATTTTGCATCGGGCTCCATTTTCCATAGCTACACCTCTGGGTGGGGATTTGGTGAATATAACCCATGCAGAACATATGGTATCCTACCACTTTCTAAAAGTTTTGTTGACTCATTTAGGTCAAGAGTGCATAACTCAACTCTGCCGCATCAGGTAAGGTTATGTCAGTGTGCTCAAGCATTGCCACTCCAAGATACACTGGATGGAACAGGTGGCGCTAGATACAAAGCCCGGTCTGCTCCCTGTGGATTGACCCCAATGGCTTCTTGGCTGCAAAGACCTGAAAGCCAAGCTAAAATATGCATGACAAAGGTGCTTCAGGAGACAGGGAAACTGTTCAAAAAACTCCCAGAGGTTTTGAAGCTTTAAGGACAATAATGCCACCAAATAATATTTATTAAAGCTTACTTTCCATATTCCAAGAAGGACATTTTCAAAATTTGGGTTTCCAGGCAAAACTGAAGGCTTAAGCAGAACGGAGTGATAAGAATTTTTGTTCCATTGTGTTCTTCACTGAGTGTGATAGAAGACTCCAAAACTTCCCAGGAGACCTAACTCAAAGCAACGTTTAGCTTTCAAATTTTGCTAATATTTGTGTGTTGCTGGCTAATTCAGAAAAAAAGATGTGGCTGAAGAGAACTGCACTGTTAGCAGCTGCTGCTGCTGAAAACAGTCATAGGAGCAGGGCAGTGTCTATCTCCCTTGGTCTTCTCCTTCGATAAGCAAGGCTTCTGCTGATGTGGTGGTCACTGTGCTTTAAGTATATCAAGTGACAGCCATTTTCTCAGCTGTCACTCATCATTCCTGGAATGCTCTGGCCTCTTCTCACTGTGCATTTTTCTCCTTTGGATTCACCTGAAGCTCTGTTCTGACTTACTCACACACACACACATGTTCATCACCACCACTTGAAGCCTTGCTTTCAGGAGTAGATGTAACTCCATATCATGGATGCAACTCCTCATCTCACAAGAACTCAAACACAGCACTTCTCAGTGGTGTTCGGCCCACATATTCAACTGATTGTCATGGTTGCAGGCAGAGGTTCACACTTCCTTCTGCATCACCAAGTGTTTTGAAAAAAATATTGAGATGGGAGTCATCAGTCTTTTGATGACAGCCAACTCCTGATGCTGGGATGAAAGTCAGAAACTGACTTTCCAGGGTGGAGGGGAAGGATGAAGAGATGGTTCCCAAAAGTTGTGGCCAGGATTCCTTTCACAACATGGTCCTCTTGCACTTTAACCTTTATAGCCAGGGGGAGCTTAACCTATTGTCCATATTTAGTAAAGGTCACAGTCTTTTGCTTTCACAATGTGGGGAAGGGAGACAGAAAAGGTTGATTTAAGTCCCTGAATTTGGCTTTTAGGGCCCTCGAAGCGTTAATCCTGCCTTATCAGGTAGAAGGCCTTTGAGTTTCCTTCCTTTCTGATATAAATCCCCCCTCTCTCTGTCTACTGGGTGCTTCGATGGTTGTACATATTAAGCAGTTGCATTTTACACAGTATTAGCAGAAATGCAATGAACTACTCATAGAGGGAAGCACTGACTCTCGCAGATTTCTGTCTTGCTGCTTAACTGCACATTTCAGGGGCACAAGTGTGCTGGAAGATGCATGAAATGAACAAGAAGCTAAGAACTGTTCTCACGAATGCAGATGGATTGCACAGAGTGATGTCAACAGCTGAATACTGTCAGGAGCTGAACAGGATTAGCCTGATAGCCATCACTCCCTTCAAGGACTCCTGGGTCAACGCCACTGGTTCTCCTCTTCACCTTACTCCTTTATCCTGACCAGGTGTCGCTCCTTCCCTTGTCTCCGCAATCAGCCACTGTAATGGGTGACCCATCTGTGGACTGGTGCATCCTTCCTGCTCCCATTCTCCTTACAAACCTGGACTTGGTTTCCCTGATCATGCAGGCCTCCTTGTCCACTTCTCCTGCCTGCTTCTCAATCTGCAAATTTGGTTTTGTTTTGTCCTTGGGATCCAGAGACATCGCTGGGCACTCAGCTCCTCTTGACGTGTGAGCAGAAGTTATTTTTATAGACACTCCTAGGAATCCAGACAGAATTGCAGCAAAGGAAAGGCAGTCAGGGTGCCTCCCAGAAGAAGCCCCCACAATGAATATGGGTTCCAGAAAGGAAGGTTGTTTCTTACCTACCCACCAGTCAACATGACCCCCCTTCATTTGCAGCATAAACATTAGATATGCATGACAGTGTACAGCTTAAGCTCCCGTCTGTAGAAACTGGCTCAACCTCGTTCGGGCAGACAGCCTTGGAAATGGCAGTGCCAACATCACTCACGGGAGATGGCTGGCACACGAGAATTTGAGCCTCAGCAAGATGAGTGTGGCCAGCCAAGGGCTGCAGCGTGGCCTGCCAGTTTGCCAGCAACAAACGGGACTCTTCTGGCACAACTGCACATTTTAGGGACTTCCACCTGAAATAAGCTGGACGTTTTCCTTCACTCTCGTTCCGTGTCAAATGATGACGCACGCAAAATGCACCACTTAATCTCACATATTCATAAAACAAAAGCTCCCAAACCAAGTCCCATGAAAGAACAATGCAGGTAACAAAAGAAATAAACTAAATAACAAAACTAGGGTGGAATGGGTATGTAGAATGCCTCTCTTCAATGATATCACAGGGCCCAACTAGACATGATGGTGGTCTCGTGGCTGCCATCATTTTAAAATGAGCTAAAAATGCTGCAAGGGCTCGATCCTGATTGGGCACACAGGACAGTGGGCTAAGACACTCTTATACCTTGCCACTCCACATACACACACCTTCGACCCAAATGGCAACAACCTCCCAGCCACTGTCCCAAGGATGCCATTATGGCACCTGGGGGCAACACCTGCTCCCAATTTTGCGCCCCCACATGACCTAATGGGTGGCGCCTGGGCTCAATTGACCCCCATGTCCCTCTGGCAGATATGCCCCTGTGCAGGAGGATCACTGGCAGCATCCACACCAGCTCGCCACCCAGGACACTGAGATGCCTTTTCACAAGGTTTCCCTTGTCTCCTCAGATGACGTGACACACTGCTGCTCTCCAGACTATTCGTGGCATGTCAGAAATGGGCTGTTGTATTCTTCCTTCAGCTTCCCTTTAATTCCCTTTCAGATCTGGCCTATATCAAGCCTGACATGGGTCGATTTTGATTCATCCCTGGGCATGTTGCCTAACAGAAACATTTTACTCTTCTAGAGAAAAGGGAGGAGGGGGAACTCATCACAATTTAATTTGCATTTTAAAGATCCTGAAAAAAAGGTAGGATTGTGTCTATTTACTTAACCTAGACTTCCTCCCCTCCCTTCTCCTCCCCTCCCTGCAGATTATCTAACTGTTTAGACCAACATATTAAGGTTTGCTTCATTCACAGCTGGTTAATATGCAGCTGCCATTCAAAAGCATGAATCCATTCTATATGCAATAGGCCATGTGCTTTTCCAGGCCAACAGCCAAAGTCTACAGTTGGTCAGACCATTTCGCCAAAGGGTAAAGGCAGCCAGACAAGCTGATTAATGAGTCATTGGCTGATAAGGATCCCAAAGAGTTAACAGAAGAGAAAACACTCTTAAGAAGTATGTTCTTCAGAAAAGAAACACACTGAGCTCTGGCAGGCCTCTGCAGGTGTCACTCTTGCTTTTTTGGCTGGATTATAGCAATGTTTACAGCCAGCCTGCAATGCATTCCAGAGACAGGGAGAACCCCCATCAGTGTTTCTTGAAATAGAAGTGGTAAAGCGGAGAGAAATCCCAGCTTCATTTCTTCATATCTCATTTTTGTCACTGGGCCAGTCATACACTTTCAGCCTCGACCCTGACAAGTATTTAAATGAGAGACCTCCAAGGAATACCAAGGTCATGACTTGGAGGCAAGCAATGGCAAGGTACCTCCGAACATCTCTTGCCTTGAAAACCCTACAGGGTCACCATGAGTCAGCTGTGACTTGAAGGAGGGGAAGCAATCCAAGGAACTCAGGCATCCTCAGAAACATCTCTGAAACTCAGAGGCATACCGTGGGGAAATGGTGTCTGGGGACAACACCTGCTCTGAGCCCCCCCCCACACCCCTCCCCCCATGTTTGAGGGAGGGGCTCGAGGAAGGGGGTGGCTTGGACTGACAGCACAGCGGCAACAGGGAAGCAGTTCCCCTAAGCCCTGCCCCCAAGAGCCTGGGGAGGGAAGGAGGTGGCTCGAACGTGCGCCACAGCAGCAGGCCGGCTCTGTCTTTAGGAGCCTCCCCCGCGCCGACCCAGCACTTCCAAGCTGGGTTGGCACGAAGGAGGGGGGCAATTTTGTGGGGGGGCCACCATTGCACCCAGGGAAATTTGACCCACCTGTTCCCATGGGCAGTGTGCCACTGCTGAAACTATTACAAAGATTAAAGAATTTTCTCCCAGAGATGTGGGAAGACACTGCCAATTTAGACAAAAGGTTGCTTTACAACAGCTGCACTAGTTGTTCAGCACACATATGTCTGTGTCTGTGTGCGTCTGTGCACGCACACGCATGTGCAGCCACTGAGAGGGAGGTGAATGAGCAAAGAATAGTGCATTGTTTAAGATGCGGGGGGGGGGGAGGTGCACTGCTCCCTCTTTCTTGTTTTCCTTAAGAAATATTTAGCTACTGCTTCCTGTTCCCTCAGTAAAGGAGAAAAATTCACATTTTATTCTTGTTCTCAGATTTCACTCTTTAGCTACAGGGAGAAAAATCCCTCCTTCCATCATTCTATCTGCAAATTCAGCACTTTTTCCTCAGTTTGTTGGGAGCCATATATTCTGAGAATTGCTCAAAAGCCCTGGATGATGAGAAACACACGGCAAATGGGCACAGCAGCCAAAACCACAGGAGTTTTTATGCAGCAGTCTGACTCCTCATTCACATTTCACTACATTCCAGTCACTATTTTCTACCTCAACTGGAAGCTTTGACATGAGGCAATTTTTATTTTTAAAATGCCACCAGAAGACAGTCAGCCACTCATTTAGAAGTCTGCCAGTACTTCAGCAACATATAGAATAGCACCAGAATCCCCGGGGCTATTACAGTCTCACATCAGCAGTATCCAAGCTAAATCCCAGAGTTCAGCTTTAAAAAAACACACATGATTGCAAACTTGACCAGTACAATCCAGTAAGAAGCTCTCGGGCAGAAGCCTTGTGAAATCCGAACAGCAGCACCCATGCACACTCAATGCTAACTTGTCAACATCACTTGCTTGAAAAAGCACCCGCCAATGACTCTGTCCTTCACATGCTGGGCAGAAGCCATAATAAGTAACAGTAGACACCCCATAGAAACCAGCCGGATTCTGAGACTCTGGAACAGAGAAAGTGTTCTGTTCCCCAAACGATCTAATATCAGATGCCTTGCACTCGGCCAGAACAGAATGTGAGACCCATAGACTAATGAGTAACAGTTCAAAAATGGTTAAATAGTATTGAAAGTTTAGGGCTCTGACTCCTCCCATGAAATCTAACTAATAAAGAGTACTTGTGATGCTGGAAACGATTGGAGATTATTGAAGAGCTTGCAGACACCAATTCTTCCTTGCTTGCTTCCAAGAAAGTCTGCTCTGCTTCTTGCTGCTTCTGAGTTCTCCACGGTGTCCTCCAACTGGACTCTGTTTTTCCTGCAATCCTGTTGAAACTTGCTTACTCTGAATTCTATGGATCTCTAATACCTTATATGTCACACCTTAGATGTCTGGGATATTGCTGTCTCCAGCCTTCCAGACACCTGAACTAAAAACAAACTTTAAAAAAGGACTGCTAGCTAATAAGAGATACTATAGTGCTCAGTGTAGAGGGACAGGATCTAACTAAGGTTCCCTCCCACAAAATACTGTACAAAAACAATTAAGCCCATTCTATCTAAAGGTACAACTGAGGCATAAATGAATAAAATGGTGAGGGTGTCTCTAGGGGCGTGACAGGAAGGGCTAATGGCAGCTGCCAGCAGGTTCTCACCAAGGCTGCATCTGAATCTGATTGCTGGCCCAGGCTGGGGTTTGCTCCGTCAACCAGCAAGAACAAGAGGCCAGCCTGGTGTGGTCAAGTCCACAGGCTTTGTGCTGAGGCCAGATCCCTTTCCATACTCCCAATGATCTCTGCTGTCTGAACTGCAGCCAGAGGCATCAGCCCACACAGACTTCTCTGTAGCCTCTCAGGGTCTGAGAATGCGGCCACCCAAAACCCCAGGAAAAAGCACCTGCACCCAGGGTACCTGCCAGAGCCAAAATTCAGATTGACCCTTTAGCCCTCCTCTAAGAGCATTGTGGGACCTGGGTCAAGCTCTGCCTATCAGCTCTGGGTGCCAGGCACCCAGAGTTGATAGGCAGAGCTTGACCAGTCCCTCCACTTCAGTTCTTCCACTGCAGCCTGGGACAACCACGGACTCCCCTTGCTTCTTTGGGGGCAGGATGAATTAAGCTAATTGCTGCAAACTTTCTGCATACTTCTTTAAAGTGCTACAGAAATGGTATGTGTGGGAAAAATACCATCTACTTACCTGTCACTGTAATGGAGTCTGCACTACAGTGTTGCTGTGAGAAAGCAATGGATGCCTCTCACAGTTAGCGAATACATCAAGGAAAAGCATCTGGTGATGATGCAGGTACAGAACACTTTGAGTCTTAAAAATGCAAATGACACAAGAGGGGGACAAGGAGTTTCAGAGGCACACCTAGAAATGCAGGCTTTAAATGTCCGCAGCATCCAGAATATTATTTCCCTCTGAACAGGAAGAGAAGGATAACACACAAGGGAGTGGGGGCAAGAAAAGAGACCAGGAGACCACAAAGAAGGGGGGGGGGGGGGAGCCACTCAGCCATTTGGCCTCAACCCATGAAGAACTAAGCTTTTTTCAATCTTGCCCACATATTGACGGGAACAGGAGGGGTCCCATCTCTGAAAAAGAAAGTCATGGAATGTTTTTGAGGTCTTACACGCTGTCAGTGTGACAGAGGGCCTAAGGTGCTAGACTAGATTGTGGGAAACCCAGGTTTGAATCCTTATTGGCGCCACGGAAGCTTGCTGGGGGACCTCTGACCAGTCCCACCGCCTCAGCCCTGACCCTGGCTAGAATTTGGAGGGGAGACGTGATGGGCAGTGGTCACCTTGAGCACCCTGCAGGGTCGCCGAAGGTCAGCTGTGACTTGATGGGAAAAAACTCTTCAAGGAGAAAGTCCTTGTCTTGGCTCCTTAGTTTACTATCTATTACAGAAAATTTCAGAGCTGGGTTAGGAGGATTACATTTACTCATTTTCTTTTAAATTTGTTCAATTTTGTAGTATAGAGAAATCTTAAGTGTGTTTTATTCTTTTATTAAAGCCTCCTTAAGATGGCGCCCGCGACGGATGCTTGTAATAGAGCTCTGTTTTAAATGCATTTTAATATCCCACCCTCTGGATTTTAGCCTACCAGGAATTTTTAGCCTAAGCCTGTGAGTTTAAGATAACTCCAGAGAGACTTTTTACCCACCAGAATGTGCTTGTGGGGGAGAACAGCAACAATAACACTATCGGACCGGAGAAGCCTGGAGGAGGCCCGAGGAGCCGGGGATTACCGGGAGTTGTAAATCCGGGCGGTGCCGGAATGCAAGAGCAACGAGGGGCTGAGGGGGGCGATGCGAAGTGGAGAGCTGGAGAGCCAGTGAAATAACTTTACAGCAGCATAACGGAAGTGCACCGGTTATGAGACTCACAGCGCCCGCAACCCCCCTGAACTTTATTACTTTCACTTTCTCCCTCACTTGTATTTTCGGCTGCCTTTATCTCTCGACGGCAGCTTGGAGCCCTATGTTGGCTTGGGGCTCCATTGCCGCCACTTTCAGGTTTCCTCCTGAGATTGCCTTGGCAGGCCGTGGCACCAGCGAATACAGCAAGGAGGGACGGAGGCATTTGGGAGCAGAGACAGCAGCAGAGCAGCTCCGGAAAGACCTTGGTGAAGGCTGGGGATTGAGGGGTTGGTGGCAGGAACCCCATTTCCCCACCCCAAGCCGGATCCAATCCCAGTCCGGGCGGGGTGCTCCAGTGGAAACGGGGTTAGGACCAGTGGCAGAGGTCCTTCCCCCCACCCCCATATACGAGCGGAGACCTGGTTGCACCCCGGGGGGATGAGTCAGCAGCTCTGTAAACAAACGCCGAGTTCCCTACGATCTGGAGAAGAGGCGGCCCTGGCTGCTGTTAGACCTACTACCTGTCCTCTGGATCCGTGCCCTTCCTGGCTGATTAAATCGTGCCGGGAGGAGCTACGACCCCATCTGTTGAAGATCATCAATGACTCCCTTGAGCAAGGAGTCTTTCCAGATGGAGTTGGAAAGGGAAGGCCCGGTGGTCGCCAGCTCTTGAAAAGGAACCATCCTTAGATCCTGGAGATCTGGCCAATTACCGCCCGTCTTGAATCTCTTTTTTTGCGTTTCTAGGGGAAGAGTAATTGAGAGAGTAGTGTTGGAGCAGCTTCCAGGGCTTTCTGGATGACACATCGACCTTCGATCCCTTCCAGATCCGGCTTTCCGTGCTGGGCATGCAGGACGAGGAGCCAGTTCTCCTCGCTGTATCACAGATGCAGCTCCGTACATGCAGCTAGACCGAAGGCGGATCAGGCGCTGCGCTGGTGTTGTTAGATCTCACATGCATGGCGTTTGATATGGTCGATCACGACCTTTGACCCACCGCCTGGCAGCTTCGGGGAGTTCGGGGCACTGTCAGCTTCCAGTGGATTGCCTGCCGTTCCTCGGAGGGCCTAGTCAGCAAGTTATTGGTGTGGGGACAAAAGCTTCCCGGAGGTGCCAGCTTCATTGCGGTGTGTGCCTCAGGGGCATTGCTGTCCCCACTGTTGGCATTTAACATCTATATCGCGACCACTTTGCTCAGCGTGAGTGCGGAGACTTTGGGCTGATCTGCCATCAGATGCAGGCTGCATTGACACTCAGCTCATTCTCTGTTGATGGAGGGAGCTGCAGCTGCCCTGCAGCTCTACTAGCAATGTTTGGAGGCCGTAGCTGGATTTGGATTTACAACAAGCAGAACGAAGAGTTAAAACTTGAAATCCATCGAGAGCCGAGGAGATCGCTTTGGCTTGGTAGGTAGGGGTGAGATTGAGGGAGTTTCCAGCCCGCCCGGTGTGGGAGGGAGCCATATTGGCACCGACCCCCTCTGTTCGCAGCCTGAGGGGTCCCACCTGGATTGCGTACTCTTTCAATGGGGAGACCCAGGTGGCCCATATAACTTCCCGGAGTTGCGTTTTTCCCATCTTCGACAGGCCGTCGGCTGGCCCCCTTTCTCTCCAACTTACTGACCCCTGGCAGCCACTGTGATCCATGCAGCGAGTCACCTCCAGACTGGACTATTGTAACTTCGCTCTACTGGCTTGGGCGCTTCCCTTATTACCCTGATCCGGAAACTGAAATTGGTCCAACATCGCGGCGATTTGCTCACCAGGGTGCAACTTTAAGTGAACACATCTCCCCTGTGTTGCTTGCCCGCCTGCATTGAATTTACCTACTCAATTCAGAATCATGTTCAAGGTGTGGAGTGTTGACGCTTTAAGGCCTTACATGACCCGGGACCCTCGATACCGCCGGGACCGCGGCTACCCCATATGTCCCGGCTCGTCCTCTGCGATCAGCAGAAGCCGAATCTACTGGAGATCCCTGGCCCCTTGATGACGCGGCTGGCCTCCCACGAGACCCAGGAGCCTTCCACAACCCTGGCACCGCGGCCCTGGTGGAGACCACATTACCACCAGCTATTCGAGACCCTGCGGGACAGCAGGAGGAGTTCCATGGGAGCCCTGTAAAAACCAATTATTCCACGGGCCTTTGGAGAGTCCCAGCCATACGATAATGCCCCGCCCCATGCTAGTAGGGTCCCCTAACATCAGTTGGGACCCCTCCTCATTTTGGAAGAGGGGTGGTATATATGGGTCTCAGCGGGCCCTATTGTAGAATATGTAATATGCCTGTTTTAAGATTTTTTTATGTTTGTTGTATGACTTTTATGTTGTTCACCGCCCTGAGCCCTCCGGGGATAGGGCGGTATAGCAAGTTTAATAAATAATAATAATAATAATAATAATAATAATAATAATAATAATAATAATAATAATAATAATAATAATAATAATAATAATAATAATAATAATAATAATAATTTGAATACGGGAATTCTGTTCCCGTATCAAGCTTGCCTTGTTTCCTTAAGGAAAAGTGTGTGTCTGTATGTGAGGGGGGGAGGGGGAGTTGATCCTTTCATTCGCAAGGGAGCAAAGACAGTGCTGGAGTCCCAATCCTCCAGCCCGAGACTATCTTAGCAGGTGGCAGAAATACCAAGCAGCTAGCAGTCTCAGAGGAGGGACGTTGAGAAGTCCTCTGTCAGGGGTTACTTGAGATCAGTGGCATACCAGGCCTAAATAGTGCCCAGGGGCATGACCGTACCTGTGCGCCCCCATCCTAGCTCCCCACGCCTCCCTCCATTCCCCACTTATGGGAGCCAGCAGGGAGACCAGGGGAGGGTGGGGCTCAGGGAGACAGCTTGGACAGGGCCATGGTGCCCATTCTGGGCTGCCCGCCACCAAGCCCTGCCCCCCCCCAGCCTCCCTGCAGGCCAGCTCCTTCCCTCCCCAGATGCTGGGGAGGGCAGGAGCTGGCCTGCAGTGGGGCGGAGGGTGGGGCTCAGCGGCGTGCAGCTCGGGCACACACCGTTTCATCGCATGGGGGGCACCCATACCCCTCAGTAATGAAAAGGCGTGTGCCATGTCCCCATTAGCTGTACGCCACTGCTTGAGATGTCTGCAGAGCTTTCGAACTCCCCGTGCACAGAAACTGGGCCCATAGGGAACGGTTTTTCTGCAATATGCATTATCAATTGCTCATTTCAAGAATTCTGTTGTTCTTCAAGAAAATGCCAGCTACTTCAGTCTCTCATCCCTGCACCAAGAAGAGGTGACCCCTACCTCCTTTCAACCACTCACCAGCATCTGATGCCTTCAAAACACTGTCTGCTGTTTATACTACAACAAATTTGCTGAGGCTTCTCACGTGCGCGGCGGATGGGAACATCAGTACATGTGAGTGTATGTGCTACAGAAATAATCCAAATTAACTGTCCCCTGAACCCAGCTCCAAAAAAGACATCCCTGATGGCCCAAGAGGCTGTTGTGGCCACTAGAAACACCTTCTCTGCCATGTTAACAAGTGCAAAGTAAGGAGGGAAGGCTCCACCTACCACCTGGAAACTGTAAAGCCCACTCTAGGCCTGGCATGAGGTCCAGTTCAAAAAGAATCTGCAACATGTTTTTACCTAGAATCATAGAATCAAAGGATCACAGACTCCAAGGGCCATCAAGTCCAACCCCCTGCCATGCAGGCACACACCACTGTTCATGACTGTGATTAGGTTATGTGTGCTAGCCACCCCAAGCTGGCTTTGGAGGGGAGGATGTTACAACAAACAAAGAAACAAACGATTTAGGCAGCAGAATACCAACTTCCAGCAAGGTCACAGGCCTACGTGTCTCCCACCAGTAACAGGATTACTGGGGAGGAGGAAGAGTGGAGATAGTTCCAAAGGCTCAGTTCCAAGCGGAGTGGAGTTCCCATGTTCTGGGGGAAGAATGCGGGTCAGATGGCCCCAGGAGTCTCAAATGCTGAGGGCTGAAGAGTTCTATGCCTTGGCAGGAGGCCCTGAGAGCACCAAAGTACACAAGGAGAGGAGTTTTAGAGAAGTGTTCCCTCCCCTGCCCCTGGTCTATAAATTGAACATCTGGGAATGAGCTGTAATCTGCTGCTGGTGCCCTCAGAACCAGGAATATTCCTTCTTCCATTCAGCCTTTATTTGGCCTAAACAATATAAAACCACATCAAAGTCACATCAAAATGCAAACTTGCAACATATAGCAAATGAAGTTGATTCATACATACTGTTGCTTATGGGATATTTCCAGCAGAAAGTTCGCAGCCATTTTACAGATTGTAGCATCAGAGTTATTTAATAAAAACAATAGTCTGCTTAGTTCGTCCAGCTCACTAGGTATCATAGAAAGCAACCTAGAGTATTTAATTCTAATACTTGCTGATTTGGGGCAACAGAACAATTGGTGAGTTAATGTTTCTAATTTATTTGCATCACATGAGCACATCTTTTTGCACATTTCTAGATTGTTGTATCTACCTTGTAGTATGGCAGAAGGGAAAACATTGAAGCGAGCGAGTGAAAAAACTCTTCTCTGGTTTGGACTGGTCAGATGATACAAATAGGAGGCCATTCTGTCATGTTGTAAGGGGATCGATAGATGTAAAGGTGAACAAGTTTCAGGAATATTCCCTGGTTCTGTCAGATTCAGATGTCAGATTCCCAATGATGGAAACAAAGTCTTGTTAAAACAGTCCTTTATTCAGCATCTTGTGAACAGCGTGGCAAAGCCAGAACTGACTTTTCCCCATGCAAACTGTCAGTAATATCATTGAGGGTGCACCCCCCCCATGAGAACTACCAGCCCAAATATGCAGACAGTGAAAGATAAAATGCAAGTCTGTTGGAGTTGGCCTTAACCAACACCTGCTGGAGGAAAAGAGCAGAAACACACTCTACATAATATGCAACTACATTCCCTTCCCCCCACCCCAGGCCCAAAGATGCAAGCGGCCCCAGCATCCCAGAGGCACCCTGACATCCTGCTTCCCCTAGGGCCCTCTCCCCGGTTTGCTTGGACAGGAACAGCGGAAGTCCCGAATGAGCTTGGGAGCTCTGATGTGAATAGCGTCCACCCACTCATTATGTCCAGGTAACCAGCCTTCCCAGGAAACCAAATACTGCAAGCGGTTACGATAGATGCAAGAGTCATGAATAGCAGAAATTTCATGATGCTGCTTCCCATCAATTAGAGTTGGCAGAGTTGAAGTAGACTCTGGATGCCACAAATCCGGGAGTGGTGCCTTCTTGAGCAAACTGCAATGAAAAACAGGGTGTATTTTATGCAATGCCTTTGGCAAGTCCAGCTCGGCAGTCACACCATTTATTATTTTCAAAATCCTGTAAGGCCTGATATACTTCAACCCTAGCTTAGTGGGCTTGTGAATGTCATGGAGATTTTTTTTGTAGACAGGTACACCATGTCTCCGACCGCCAGACGGAGCTCACGTCTATGTTTGTCTGCCTGCTGCTTGTAAGCAATCTGTGCCTTTTGCAACACTCACCGAATAGCAGGCCACCCTTCAGACAAACTATGGATCCATTCTTTCAGTTCAGGGGGAATTGCCTTTCCCTGCGGCAGAAAAGGAATGGGCTTGGCAGAGCGTCCCAAAACCATCTCGAAATACGTTTTGCCAGCGCTACTATGGATTGCATTGTTGTAGGCATACTCCGCAAACAGCAGTAAATCAACCTAACTATCATGCTGGTAGTTGACATAACACCTCAGATACTGTTCCAAAGTTTGTTTAGATCTCTCAGATTCTCCATCTGATTGAGGATGATAAGGAGAAGAAAGAGCCTGTTCAATACCCAATAACCGCAAAAAGGCTTTCCAAAACTTAGAAATAAACTGGCTGCCTCTGTCAGACACTATTTTATCCGGAGTGGAATGTAAGCGATAAATATGCTGCATAAACATCTTAGCCAGTCGCTGGGCGGTAGGCAGTGAAGTACAAGGAATAAAATGTGCCTGCTTAAAAAACAAGTCCACAACCACCCAGATCACCGTCTTTCCATTGCTGGAATTACTTTCCAGGGACCATCAGGAGGGGCAAGCAGCTGCAATAAACCATGGGGTTTTCCTGGAACCCGTTTGACCATAGCACACACAGGGCATCCATGAATATACGCTTCAATATCCCAGTGCACAGTTCGCCACCAGAATTGCCGATGAATAAGATGCAAGGTCTTTACAAAACCAAAATGGCCAGCTGTCTTAGAATCATGGCTCAGATGGATGACCTCAGAGCGAAGGGGGGTGGTACATACAAGAGATTGCCTTTACACCAAAGTCCATTCTTCAATAGCAAAGAATCACTGCCCTCCTCCACAGGAACCACCTTTGCTCCCACCTCCAAAAACACAGCAAGCAAAGGGGAGGGAGGTTGAGGTGTAGGCTTGTCCTGCGAATGCGAATGCGCCCGCATCATAACTTATCCCAAACGAGCGGGGGGCCGAATAGTCCAGGAAGTGGAGACAGTTACAGCAGAGTCCGCCCCTTCAGGAAGGCAGGAAAGGGCATCAGCCAGTTTGTTTGATTTGCCCGGGAAAAAATGCACCGTGAAACAAAAGCGATTGAAAAAATTCGCTCACTGTATCTGTTTGGCGGTCAAACGGCCAGGTTTGCAAAGGGACACCAAATTCTTGTGATCAGTCCAAACCACAAATGAATGCTCCGCCCCTTCTAAAAAATGCCGCCAACTAACAAAGCCGTTTTGATAGCACAAGTTTCTTTGTCGCCAACAGTCCAATTCAGTTCAGGGCCGGAAAACTTTTTGGAAAGATAAGCACAGGGGTGCAATTGTCCAGAGTCATCACGTTGCAAAAGAGCTGCACCAAGTGCTTTATCCGAATCATCAACATGAGCTACCAATGGGCAGGAAGGAACGGGATGATGTAGGATGGGCTCTGATGTGAAAGCAGTTTTCAAAGAATCAAAAGCTTCCTGGCAAGCCAAAGACCAATGCAATGGAGCATTTGGCTGTCCTGCATTGGGCCCCTTCCCCTTAGTACATAATAGATCAGTGACTGGCAATGCTAACTCAGCAAAATTGGGAATAAAGTCACGATAGAAGTTTGCAAAGTCCAAAAAAGATTGCAGCTGCTTCCGAGTATGGGGAGGGGGCCAATTCACAACATCAGCAACCTTGGCTGGATCCATTTCCAAGCCAGCAGCAGACACTCGATAGCCTAAGAAATCCAACTTGGACTGATGGAATTCACATTTTGATAATTTTACAAACAGAGAGTTCTTTAAAAGCCATTGCAAAACTTCCCGCACCAGCGCAACATGGGACGCTTCATCTTCTGTGTAGATTAACACATCATCCAAATAGACCACAACTCCTTTATACAGCAAATCATCCAGAATTTCATTAACCAAACTCTGGAACACGCCGGGGGCCCCTTTTAACCCGAAGGGCATTACCAAATATTCATATTGGCCATAACGGGTATTGAACGCAGTAAGATGTTTGTACCCTTCAGCGATCCTCACCCAGTAACAAGCCTCACGCAAGTCCAGCTTTGTAAAAACACATCCAGTGCCCACATTAGCTAGCAGTTCCTTTATGAGGGGCAGCGGATACTTACTGGTAGTGGATACTGCATTCAAGCCTCGATAGTCAGTACACAACCGTAACGAGCCATCTTTCTTTTTCACAAACACCAGTGCTGCAAAACCACTCCGCGCTTTTCAGATAAAACGACAGGCTAAGTTTTTATTTAAAAAATCACGCCATGTAGCATCTTCAGTTTGACTCATAGGATACAAGCAACCTTTAGGTAGTGTACAACCAGGGACCAACTCAATTTTACAGTCTGAATTACGATGTGGGGCAAAGTATCGCATTCAGTCTCTTCAAACACCCGCCATAAGTCCTGGTAAGGTGCAGGAATGTCCATCGGAAGGGAGGAGACATGGTTGCCATAACTTGAGTTAGAGGCTTGAAAAGGATGCATTAACATGTGCTCACCACAAGGGGGTTCGGTGAATGTCACAATATGATCAGTCCATTGGATTTTAGGATCATGAGCAATTAGCCATGCCATGCCGAGAATTATTGGATAGTCCGAAATATTGGCTATCACAAAACTTCTACGCTCCCAGTGGTCTGTGCATCGAACCAGTATTGGTTCCGTACAAGAAGTTACAGGGGGACCACTCATGGGACTACCATCCATTTGGTTGAAAGACAAAGTTTTATGCAGTAAAAAGTCTGTAAATCCAAGCTCTCCACCGCACTAGGGTGTATTAAGCAGTGGGAGCAGCCGGAATCCACAAGAGCATGGACTTTGAGCTTAGGGCCTTTGAGTCCTTTGGACAAAAGTAAAGGTAGGATGATGGGTTTACTCACCCTCTTTGAAACATCCTGAGTGGTGTCCACAGTGGTCTTGACCTCCGCAAACCCGGTACTGACATAATCAGATGAATTGTAATCCAAATCAGGAGGGAGCATGAAAGGCGCCGCGCTCTTCTTCTGAACGGGACCTTTGGGAACTGGTTCCACTTTTGGTGCAGGAGGCTTTGGTTGTTTTGCAGGGCAGCCGGCGGCCATGTGGCCCAGTTCTCCGCAGTAAAGAAACAAGCCCAGGCGTCTCCGATGAGCATTTTCAGACTCAGATAGTTTCTGACAAGGGGGAGGCTTCTTCTGAGGGCCAGGTTTCTGTGGGGCCAGTTTGCCCGCATGGGATTTCACTTCATGCATCTGCGCATCTGACATGCCAGCTATCATGATCACGATTAGGGTCTGGGGACTATCCTGCTGGAGTGACCACCTTAGCAATTCAGGATTCAAAGCTTGCTTGAACGCAAAAACTTTCACCGGATCATCCCAATCAGGGATTTTACTAGCCACAGTACAAACATTCCACAAACGGCATGGTCCCTTGGCACATCATCATCAGCTCCTTCTTTGCCTCTTCCCCAACAAATGGGCTTTCAAATCAGCGTCGCAAGGCCATCATAAATTCTTGGAAGTCACGTAGTTCAGGGGCCCCTCTCTGGAACAGACGTACGTACCATTCTGCTGCTGTATCATCCAGGGTGGATCCCACCTCATATACCCACTCCAAGTCATTCTGATATTGACAGTCATATTACTGCATATGAGTGCTGATTTGTACTAGAAACGCTGGAAGTTTCTTCTGAACACCATCATAATGAGCCGTCAATCTCACATGGGGAGCTTGAGGTAGTTGCGGGTACCCCATAGGAAGCATCATGGGATACCCATACGGTGGCTGAAATGGAAACGGTGGTGGGGCTGGATACAATGGTGGAGCCTGAAAACCAGGAGGCTGCACTGGTGGGGCTGTTATCCCCAAGGGTATCGGCTGCGGAGGAACGTCCCTGGGTTGAGCTGGTTGCCCACCGTCACCTGGTTGTCCAGGGATTGGTGCCGGCAGAGCTCCAGCTCCTCCTGGAACTCCCACTGGGGGGCCACCCCCACTGGCCCCATCTGCAGGAATGCTGATTGGGGGCCCTCCAGCAGGTGGTTGTTGAAGTTGTAAACGGGCAGCTCGGGCTTACTCCCGAGCCTGGTAACATTCAGTTTCCGTGTGGCCCACCACCAGGTGTAACTCCATCAAGTCCTGGTTCAACTGGTCCTAAGCCCTCTGGTATTCAGCCCGTTCATTCTCCCAAACCACCTCTCAACTCTGGAAGTGGGGCCACATCTCTGTGTTGCCTGACTTGACAGGTTCTCCTGCCATGGCTCCTGTGGGTGCTTTTGTCAACGAAGCCGTGGCCTCATCCAAATCCAACAAAGGAACAGAAGGCCCAGTTGACACTTTCTTACGCCTTACTGTAACTCCAGTTAATGGGGCAGCTAGGTAACGAGGGGCTGCAGTAGCTCCCAGTCCATCCCCCAGCACAGGGGATGAAGTTGAATGTCCACTTGCTCTCAAGTACGGATCACATACAGTTAGTCCTGATTTGTCACCGCGAATGGTATCAGATCCAACTGAACCAGCCTTGCTGGAATCAGGTGTCCCCTCCTCATTCAGACTAGCCATGCCGCGAGGAGACAAGGGAATGCCAGACAGTCCTTGAAGAAAAGCAACAATGTACTTCAAATGCGCAACTTCAGCTGAAGATGTGAGCATGAAGAGTCGCACAATAAAGGCAGTTCTGGCTTAATGTCAGATTCCCAATGATGGAAACAAAGTCTTGTTAAAACAGTCCTTTATTCAGCATCTTGTGAACAGCATGGCAAAGCTAGAACTGACTTTTCCCCATGCAAACTATCAGTAATATCATTGAGGGTGCACCCCCCCCCCATGAGAACTACCAACCCAAATATGCAGACAGTGAAAGATAAAATGCAAGTCTGTTGGAGTTGGCCTTGACCAACACCTGCTGGAGGAAAAGAGCAGAAACACTCTACATAATATGGAACGACATTCCCTTCCCCCCCAGCCCCAAAGATGCAAGCGGCCCCAGCATCCCATAGGCATCCTGACAGCAGCTTGCCTGGTATGGCCACTGGAGATGTGTCTGTGCTTGCAATGGCAGCTGGATCAAGGCCAGCGCCAGCAGAGCTCAGTGGCATTGGATGTGTCATAGGTGGAGGGTTGCTCAAAGTTGAGAAGTCTGCAAGTGTCATGACTCTACCCTGTGCAGAGAAGGCAAGAGCTGAATCAAGTCTGCAATGGGTAAAACAGACCTACTGAGAAGAGAAAGAACCACCCCAGCCTAGGAAGGAAACAAAAACCTAGCTCAGAGGTCACTACAAGGCCTTTTTGATGCTACTACTTTGGTGGCTGAAAAGTGGGTGGGTGGGTGGGTGGGAAGTGGGCTGTCCTCCCCATGAGACACACATGGTAGCGCTCCCCTTCCTGAGATGGGCAGTATTGATGTCAAGACACATTTCAGCTCAATTCTCAAAGGTTCCACAGGATTCCACACGCAGGTGAAAGACCCCTTAGGTGAACCTGCACAGAAGCCACAAAAAAGAACCTCAGCATTACTGAGAAGCCCTCAGCTGTTCGGCACTGCCTGCTCTCAGACCTCGCCTGCTCCCCTAAACATGGTCTCATCTGATCTCATCTACAAATGGGCTTATAATGACCACTAGGAAGCAAAGAACCACTAGGGCTGTGAGGGAGGGGTTAGGGATTTTCAGCCACCGGTGTGGGAGGGATCTCATTGGCACCGACCTCCTCCATTCCCAGCCTGGGGATCCACCTGGCTTCATCTCTTTCAATGGAGACCCAGGTGGCCCATGTAACCTGGGTTGCATTTGTCCATCTTCGTCAGGCCCAGCTGCTGGCCCCCTTCCTCTCCCAAGCGGACCTAGCCACTGTGATCCATGCAACCGTCACCTCCAGACTAGATTATTGCACTCTACATGGGCCTTCTCTTGCGTCTGATTCAGAAATTAAGACTGGTCCAGCATGCAGCGGCTTGTTTGCTCACAGGGGGTGCCGCTAGAGATCACATTTTACCTGTGCTACACCATCTGCATTGGTTACTGATCGAGTTCCGAATCATTTTCAAGGTGTTGGTGTTAACCTTTAAGGCCTTACGCGGCTCGGGACCCTCATATCTGCGGGACCGTCTTGCCCCATATGTCCCGAGTCGGCCTCTGTGTTCAGCAGAGGCCAATTTGCTGATGGTCCCCGGCCCCTCAATGATGCGGCTGGCCTCCACCCAGGCCAGGGCCTTTACAGCCCTGGCCCCTGCCTGGTGGAACGCTCTTCCTCCAGCTGTCCGGGCCCTGTGGGGTCTTAGTGAGTTCCGCAGGGCCTGTAAGACCGAACTGTTCCACCAGGCTTTTGGGGAGGCCGGCCGCTGATTGCCCCCTCTTTTTCATAACATCAGTAAACCCTGCTGTCCCCCTCTTAGGGGGTTCAGCTGTGGGACGCCATCTATTGCATTTTTGTAACTAGAACGCTGTGTTTTAATGGGGTTTAGTTTAAATATGTACAGAGCCATAATTTAATTATTTCCGGTTGTTTGTTGATTTTATTTTGTGCTCTGCCTGTATACTTCTGTGTTCACCGCCCTGAGTCCTTCGGGGGAGGGCGGTATACAAATGTAATTAATAATAATAATAATAATAATAATAATAATAATAACAACAACAACAACAACAACAACAACAACAACAACAACAACAACAACAACAACAACAACAACAACAACAACCAGAACAACAACAACACAGCAAACAGTGGAAGAGGAGAAGCATGCACTGGCCGATTATGTGAAGGAAAGTAAAAAAACAGGCATTGATTGAAGAACAGACATTTGCTGCAAACCCAGAAAACCAAACAAGAATACAGAAAAAATGTGATTAAAATGAGGACTGAAAGCTGGCACAACAAAGCACTGCACGGCCAATTTCTGGAGAAAATCAAAGACAAGGTGGATAACGAAAAGACCTGGCTGTGGTTAACAACTGGAACTCTGAAAAAGGAAACAGAATCCCTGATTTTAGCCGCCCAAGAGCAAGCCATTAGAACAAATTCGATCCAGGCCAAAAGCGAAAAATCCTCAGATGATGCAAAATGCAGATTGTGCAAAGAAGCTGATGAAACTGTAGATCATGTCCTCAGCTGCTGCAAAAAGATTGCCCAGACTGAGTACAAACAGAGACACAACTCAGTGGCCAACATGATCCACTGGAATTTATGCAAGAACTACAACATAAGAACAGCTAAGAACTGGTGGGAACATTGTCTAGAGAAAGTAATGGAAAATGAGAAGGTCAAGATCCTGTGGGACTTTGGAATCCAAACGGACAAAGTGTTGAAACACAATACACCAGACATCACCGTGATCGAGGACGAGAAAGTGACCATCATCGACATAGCAGTCCCCGGTGACAGCAGGGTCATTGAAAAAGAACACGAGAAAGTTACTAGATTTGAAAATCGAGCTTCAGCGTCTATGGCACAAACCAGCTGAGGTCGTCCCAGTGGTAATCAGCACGCTGGGCACCACCCCAATAACACTAGGGCAGCACTTGAAACATCTTTGAATTGACAAAATTAACATCTGTCAAATTCAGAAGGCAGCCCTGCTGGGATACGCATGCATACTACGCTGATACATTACAACTTCCAAGGCCTCTGGGTGAGGCTCGAATTGTAATGAAGGCCAACAACCAGCTAAAGATCTGGCAGCTGGGAAATCTACAATAATAATAAAATGCACACTGCCCAGTGGGGAGCTTTCTGGGGAGCTTGCTGGCCCACCAAGTTCCTGTTCTTACAAGGTGTGTGTTAGCCCATAAATATCCAATTGTGAACTGGACAGATGGAGAGACTGCTGGTAGCTGGATTCAGTGCAGGTGGGTGGAGTATTCTTAGTCCAGGCATAAAGCTGAAGCAAGCCCGTGATTTCTAATGTTTCAAGGAGCCAGCAGAAGAAATGAGGAGCCCAAAAGGTTAAACAAGGAAGAAAGCAAGGAATCAGGTGGAGGAACAACCCAACAACATCGAGAAGAAGTCTAGTGGCTGAAGGGATGCAACAGGGGACTCCTGAGCACGCATGGGACACTGACTGAAAGGGGCTTGTTTGTCAGTGTTGGCCACACGTTCTGGATCAAACGTGGCTCTTCTTTATGCTAGTCCCTCATGGGATGGAGAAAAGCAGTCCATCGGCATGGAGGTTGAAGAGGCCTCAGTGTTCCCTTCAACCCTTTGCTGACATCTCCAAGAGCAATTCCAGATAGGCTGGTACTGAAGCTGGCAAAAAACTGCTAGGAAGGAACGAGTGGGCTCATTTGACCACTCCATTCCTACCCTTGGCCAGAGTCAAGTAAGTGACAACATCAGAAATCCAAGGCGAGGTGGGAAAAAGAAACCAGACAGACGAGCCTAACATTTTCCAGCCTGCCAAAGGTTTGAACTGAGACGTCGGGGCGTGTTTCTCTTTTTCCCAGCTGTCTACCCACTGCAGCCTCCCCACCTCCAGTCTGCATCCCATAACACAGATTCACCCTTCTCACATTCACTCATTCAGATGCTGACCATGTCTAGCTAGAAACCAAAAGGCTGCAAAGGAAAGCAAGAAGAGTCTGGGGCGGGGGGGGGGGGGCTGTCTTTTGAGCCCACTGGCTTCTGGTCCAGACCAAGAGAGCCAAGTTCTGGATCATCCGTGCATTTTTGGATGAAAATGAGACCACCGAACAGATTCCTTCGCATCTAACTTTTCATCTGTCCTGAATAGACATTCTAAGCGCCAACCCTTCGGGGGAGGGCGGTTTATAAACCCAATAAATAAATGAATAAATAAATAAATACTTCATGGCAAAGTTTCAGCACCTTCATTATGCCTGCTGGATCCCCACATGGGCTTCAAATGTCTTCTCAAGCGTTCATGACATTTTATTTTCCAAGATGGGCAAACTGGGGGCGGGCGGGGGATGAGTTATGCAGGGATGTATGAAATCTGCATTTATTGCCACAGATATTTCCCCACA
This sequence comes from Sphaerodactylus townsendi, assembly GCF_021028975.2. NCBI lineage: Eukaryota > Metazoa > Chordata > Lepidosauria > Squamata > Sphaerodactylidae > Sphaerodactylus > Sphaerodactylus townsendi. Next base: position 57,247,678 of record NC_059436.1, on the reverse strand, counting down.
TAAGCAAACATACTTTTTTTTTTGCAGGGAAGCTTCCAATCGTCATGACAACACTCACATTTCCCATTCAAGGTGCTCCCAAAGGGCTTTCCCTAACCCACTTGGCTGCAACAGCTGCACTGCCCTCTCGCCCCATTCATTTCTTGTTGTTACCCTCACCTCTCTCATCCCTCCCCCTGTCCAAATGTTGACAGGAAGTGTTATGGGGTTTCCAGGGTGTACGGCTGTGTTCCAGCAGCATTTCCTCATGACGTTTCACCTGCATCTGTGGCTGGCATCTTCAGAGGATCTCCTCTGAAAATGCCAGCCACAGATGCAGGTGAAACATCAGGAGAAAATGCTACTGGAACACGGCCATGCAGACCGGAAACCCCACAACATCCCAGTGATTCTGGCTGTGAAAGCCTTCGACAATACGTTGACAGGAAGTGCTTGGGAGGAGAAGGGTCCTCTGCTCACACTGTTGTGAGGTGCTGCCTGTGCTGGTGCCGTGATGCAAGATGGCTCTCCAGGCACTGGTTTCTTCCCCCCCCCCTTTTTAGGTACCCAGTATGCCATTCAACAACTACCACAGCAGGTATGAATGGGCAGGCAGGCGAGTCAACATTTTGGTGAACTAGTAACTTTAGCAGACTTATCTGAAAGGCTAAGATCAAGAGGCAGATTGTAATAAGAAAACATATTCAGCTGGAGGCACAAAGACAAACCCATTGAAGTGCTCCTGCCTGCCCTGATTCTCCCCGTCACACTTCCGACGGTCCCAAAGACATTTCTGACATGCCAGCCATGAGCTCCAAGTCCCTGTCCCCACCCACCGCCAAGAGCTGCTTGTGCCTGGGGCCTGCCCCGGATCACCGCAGGAAGCAGCTTCCCCTGGATTGTCTGACAGAATCCAAGCCAGGTCTGTTAGAGGAGGGGCTGAGCACAGAATCCCACTCAGCCCTGGCTCAGCCTTCACCGTCTCCCAGGAATTAAACCTTTGGTTGCCAACATCCAGGCGCTTGCTGGAAATCTCCCATGATCACAGCTGATCTCCAGACAACAGAGATCAGTTCACCAGGAGGAAATGGCTGCTTTGGAAGGTGAACTCTACAACATTACACCCCACCCCACCTCCCCTCCCCTCCCCACACCTCCACCCTCGAAGTCCCCGGGAAGTTCCAAACCCAGAGCTGGAAACCCAAGTCAAACCGCACGTACCAGACTTGTGATTTTTTCCAGTCAAATGCAATATTATGTTTCTTTCTTTCAGCAAAACCCTTGTCATGCCTTGGAGTTCTGGCTTTGGCACTCTACCCACAAACCAAAGTTTCCCCAGCATCCAAACCATGCAAAATAGGCCTACTGTTTTCCAAACCCTTCAGCAGAGCCGGCTCTTAGCTGATGTGAAAATGTTAGAAGGGTGTTAATTCCCCCGCCAACTGACAATAAGAGATGGGGGGGGGGGGGAGAGACAAATTAAACTGAGTAAGAGTAGGAAAGATCACATTTTCAAACAACACATAATTAGTTATGCATAATTAACACAGTTCTGTGCCCTTTTCCGTCTGTCTCCAGGCTGGATTCCAGGACAGAGACAGCCCTGCTGACTATAGTTGGAAGCGTCCATCTAAACATACTGGATTTATCTGCAGCCCTTTGATATTTGGACTAGCTCATCCCATGGAGGCAGTGGTGGGATTCAGCAGGTTCGCACCACTTCGGCAGAACCAGTTGTTAAATTATTTGAATCCCACCACTGCATTGAGGTATTTGGATTTGTGTCTTGGACCAGTTGAAATCATTCCTCAAAGGGCTGGCAGTTGTCATCAATGGGGGCCCACAGCATACAAACTGTTCCCCATGCTTTTCAAGCTCGATGTAAAGCCCTCATTTGTGGTTTTGGAGTTGGCTGTCATCAATATGTTGATGATAACCAGATTAGACACAGACACGGATTCCTTATCTGATCATCTGACCAGCATCTGTTCATCCAAATGTGCTGGTGATGCAGCAGAGGCCTGAATTGTTGCCTGGCTGCTGTGGTTGAACAGCTAAAGGTGAACCAACTGAATCTAAACCCGGAAAAGACAGACGTGATGCTGGTTGGGGAGCCTGAGTTCTTAAAGGACATTGTGCTCCCCACTTCCGCCATGATTCAGCTGACCCATGCCGACTTCGTTAAGAACCTTCGGGTTACCCTGGATTCAGCACTGCTGATGGAGAAGCAAGTAAATGCAGTTTCAGAAAGGCGCCCCCCCCCCCCCTCAGCCTAGCCTGGCACTGGCACCACCATTTCAGCCTCCTGGACCCACGTCACCGAGGTATTGAGACCAGACTGCCAGCAGGAACCTCCATGTTCAGAAACAGTCTATGGAAGCAAAAACAATGCCAGGGCAGGGGGCGGGGGGGAGGAACCTGTATGCCCCTGCAAAGAACTCCTCTGGGACCCAGCCTACAGGTGGAAACAGAATACTCAGCCAGGTCTGATCCAGCAGGGCACTTCTGAAGCTCAGCCTCACAGGCCAGCAAGACATCCCCAATCATTCCAGGAAAGGGGACAACATTCACAGCAAGGTTCCAAGGCTTGTTCAAGGTAACCCATTGCATCACACACACTTACAGGTCGTCACCACAAGTATACACCTGCACATGCTTACACACGAGTATGGTCACCCATACACTCCACATGCAAAATGCTGTGTGAGAATCACCCCTCCTTGCTGGTTCTCCATTTACCACCCAACAGCTGGGTGTGGAGGGAGTCAGTCAAGAAAGCTCTGCTCGTTCCATCCTTAGATTTTTACACTCCAATACTCCAATGGCTATTTCTGTCCTCCAGTTTTCTATTTGCTCATTAGCCCAAACAAATCCTATTAAATGTATTGTCGAAGGCTTTCAGGGCCGGAATCACTAGGGTGTTATGGGTTTTCGGGTTGTATGGCCATATTCCAGTAGCATTTTCTCGTGACGTTTCGCCTGTATCTGAAGATACCAGCCACAGATGCAAGTGAAACATCAGGAGAAAATGCTACTGGAACACAGCCCTACAACCCAGAAAATGCACAACACCCTAAATCATATTAAAATTCTTATCCCTGTTTTGCCACAATGAGTCAAGCTTCAGCTGAAAAGCCCTGCAGAGGAAGCAGCTACTTGTGCGTTATCAGAGAAACTCTCAGGATATTTATGTTGTGGTATACCCTTGAGGGTCAGACATGTTTGAATTTTTGTCACATTATGACTCCAAACTACACCCAAGTCTCCCCAAGCGTCGCCACAAGTTGAGTCTAAAGTGGGGCAAGAGGCGTTCACTGCCAAGCATCCTCCCTTCCCTGAGAAGCACAGGAAATCTGCAGGGAGGGAAAGCAGCAGACTCAGCAGGGGAGAAGTTGCTAGCAGGAAGAGGGCTGGCAGCCCCACGCCACCTCCTGCTGGCAGCCCCACGCCACCTCCTGCTGGCAGCCCCACGCCACCTCCTGCTGGCAGCCCCACGCCACCTCCTGCTGGCAGCCCCACGCCACCTCCTGCTGGCAGCCCCACGCCACCTCCTGCTGGCAGCCCCACGCCACCTCTCGCTGGCAGCCCCACGCCACCTCTCGCTGGCAGCCCCACGCCACCTCTCGCTGGCAGCCCCACGCCACCTCTCGCTGGCAGCCCCACGCCACCTCTCGCTGGCAGCCCCACGCCACCTCTCGCTGGCAGCCCCACGCCACCTCTCGCTGGCAGCCCCACGCCACCTCTCGCTGGCAGCCCCACGCCACCTCTCGCTGGCAGCCCCACGCCGCCACTTGGCACCCAGCTCTCCTCGCCTTAACAAAATGCAGCTCCAGTAACCGCACAGAAACAAGAAAAGCCACCTGCGCTCCCCACTCTTTCAAACAGAGCAGCAGAGCTTTCTTCCTGGTCTGCCTAAGCAGTGCTTTCATTGCATTGACCTGGTTTATTATCAGGTGTTGTTGAACTCTCTCTGCAGTGGTATTTGTGCAGCTCACGGTCATCACTGACAAAGACCTTTTGCTGGAAATGTGTTTGATTTAGGGTGATTTTAAATGTCAACATGCTTTGCCTTTAATGATTTGTTTGAGAAGATGGATGTTTAATTATGATGAGAGTACATTCCCTGTTTTGAGATAAATGACAATCTGCAATTTGTATTGTTGAAGGCTTTCAAGGCCAGAATCCCTAGGGTGTTAGGAGAAACATGGCCATACAACCCGGAAAACCCACAACACCCTAGCTTTTTATCTCCTTACATTTATCTGATTATTTGTAATCTATTTGGACTCTTCTGCAGCTGCTGTTTCATTATCAGCTTCCATAAGCCCACCACTTCCTTTCTTTGGAGCATCGCACATCTCTTCTCTATTGTGAAACAAGTGTCCAAACCAAGTGTCCAAAACTCTCAGTGGCACACATGTACACAAACACACACATGATAGGAGCAGTCCAGAGCAACTGAAGAACACAAGAGGCAGCATCTGAACTGGAGGTTTTAAAAAGGCCTGAACTATTCCTTCCGAGGCACCCAAAGGGTTGGCCGTGGGCCCCTGATTACTGCACCCTCAATCGATGCTTTGCTGCCATTGGTGCCACATTTAGCGGTAGTGCTGGAAAATACTGTCAATTCGCAGCTGACATCTGGCCATGTTACAGGGTTTTCAAGGCAAGAGAAGTTCAGAGGTGGTTTTCCCTGCCCTGCCTCTGCATAGCGACCTTAGACTTCCTTGGCATTCTCCCTTCCAAACACTAACCAGGGCTGACCCTGCACAGCTTCCCAGATTTGACCAGGTTGGGCTAGTCTGGGCTATCTAGGTCACGGTGCACCAGGTTTACCACCAGCCAATCAGGGATCACAAAACTACACGGCAGTTCAGTTCAGCTGGGTCTGTCATGAAACTAAATTGGAGACATGCCTGGAGGACCACCGAAGCACTTTTGGTGCCATTTTCAGTCCCTCCCTTCCCAAAAAGGTGCCTGTTTGGGAAAAGTGCCCCTGCCATTTTGTGCCAGGCCTAGTTTGAACCAGAAGCTTGCATGAAATATGATTTTCCAAGGTCTCTATCACAGTCATGTCTGCCTCTTTCAAAGTTGCTTTGGATACAGCAAAGAAACCCTCCTTCCCTCCCTCCCCCCAAAAGAAAAAAGAATTCATTTGGTTCCTATTACACTTGCACTTCTTGGTTCCAGTTACATGAATGGCTCTCATCCAATCAAAGTCACAAAACAGAACCAACGTGTGACTTCAGCTGCCTTTCGAGGGTTGTAACACAGCTCCACATTTACAGAGCAAAGTCACGGGGGTGGGGTGGGGGGGCTGAGTACAAATTCTAAGAATATGGCAAGAAGCACAGAGAATTTTGTATTGTCGAAGGCTTTCACGGACAGAATCACTAGGGTGTTGTGGGTTTTCTGGGCTGTTTGGCCACGTTCCAACAGCATTTTCTCCTGACGTTTTGCCTGCATCTGTGGCTGGCATCTTCAGATAATTTTTCTTTTCTAACCAGAAAGGAGTCAGTCATGGAACTGTTTGTCACAATGCACACACCACATCAATGCCATGGGTTGTGGCAACACTTTCTTCCAGTAGGCCATCTCCCAAAGCTCAGCCAGCGTGTGGGTGGAGGAGGCACCTCCAGTTTCGTTTTAAATAACCACATAGAGTCACCCTGGCCTCCAGGGAGGTGGGGGGCTTTAGCCACAGGGAGCCTCTGTCGTCCACCATTTTGCAGAGCACCGTTGACGGCCTTCTTTGGAGTTTTGCATAAATATTTCCTGTTGCAATCCTGGGTTAGAAGCCCCTTGGTCAAATCTGGCAGTTCTTCTGGCCCTCTACCCTTGTGAGTGTCCTCTTAGGAGCCTTTTGGCCTGAGAAACCAGATTGTTTCCTCTTTGTTGGGGTGAGCCAGCCTCACCCAGCAGAGCTTCAGACAGAGCACGGGAATGCCTGCGCCATCTGTTGCCCTCTGGGCAGGTGAGCTCACCTGTCACAAGACCCCCATGACTCACGGTCATGGGATGCCCTGGACAAAGGGACAAAAAATGCATACCCCCAGGTATGGATTAGGCCCACACAGGAACGCTTCCTCCCGCACGTACGCAGTCCCTATGACTCATGTATCGCCCAGGATTCTCCCGCTCTCCCGCCTCCGTACCCGCCTCCTGTAAACCCTAATAAAAGGTGCCAGGGACCGCTAGCTCAGCAGATTAGCCGCTGGCTTCTCTCCACCGGATGATATCGCTGCATCTCGCCTCAGAAAAGGGTGAGTTGCTGGCTCGCTGCATGGGGTTAGACTTGGAATTCATGACGCGCTGATTGCCAGGGACTACTATTTTCTGGTCACACCTCTTGGTGTGTCAAGTATGGTGAGGGACATTGGCCCCGGGGAAAGTGGACCTGGCAAGATGCAGGACCAATCAAGCAGTGGCATTCCTTGTGCAATTTCTGGGGGGTAGGAGCATCACCCACGTAGACATTTCGTTTCGCCTTCTGGCACCATATTGGAGGGACGGCATCCATCTGTTGGAATGGGGTATGGACCTTTGGTTGCACAGCACCAGATCTGTGTTGTGTGATTGGTTGTTGGCTTAGGAAGCTTTGCGGGGAGCGAGGTGGACTGATCCGTTCAGGGGAGGAAGAGCCTGCATGCTGGGCCTCCCCTTTTGGTTGGGGCCTCCATAAGAGGCCTGGGGGGTGGTAGCGAGCATGTGTACCAGGCAGGGGCTGTAGGTGGCTCATTCCCCCTGGCAGCAAGGGGAGTTCATCCAGAGGCCAGCATACCAATAAACAGGCTGTGGCCAAATTTTATTCCACACAAGGTGGTTGTCTGTGCTGTCTTTCCACATCTTCGACTTCATTCTCCCCTCCTCCGGCGGCAAACCAACTACTCAATACTGTCAGATTTTGGAAGGTCAACCCCAGAGAGTATTTGAATGGGACACCACAAGGAAGTGCAGGGTCGCAAACAGAGGCAGGCCAAACCACCTCTCATTATTTCATCCCCTGAAAACTTCTTGAGGGGATCACCGTAAGTCAGCTGCGACCTGACCACACTTTCTAACACAATGCAGGTAGCAGAAGCCAGAGGCTCAGGATCTCTATGGAACAAAGGAAAGTCTTTCTGCCTCATATTCACCTGGAAACCCCAGCCTACCAGTGAAACCCTAACCCAAGAGACTGATGGGGAGATAAGTTTCACACTATCCATCAGCCATAATGAGCCAGACATATGGCCACCTCTGGGACGGAAGCCAGCCAGGAGCCCTGCTCTGCCAGATACATGTTTGGAACAGAAGGGAGGCTGCTGTCCAGAAAGTTTTCTAATCACTCCAGTGCAAACAAGGAGATGAATGATTTCCTGCCTCTCGTCTCTCTTTTTTTCTGTGCACCCTTTTAAAAGGAGGGGCTTCGGTTCACAGCAAAGTACACATCTGTGTTGTGGGGTTTCTAGGCTGTATGGGCGTGTTCCAGTAGCATTTTCTGCTGATGTTTCGCCATCTTCAGAGGATCCTCTGAAGATGCATTCCACAGATGCAGGCAAAATCAGGAGAAAATGCTACTGGAACACGGCCATACAGCCTGGAAACCCCACAACACCCCAGCGATTCCGGCCGTGAAAGCCTTTGTCGATACATCTGTGTTATGTTGATCCTTCACACGTTGCAGTGAATCCTTGTACAGTCTGTGAGCAAGGCACATTTAATTTGTCTTTGTATCTGTTCTGAGCAATTCTTAAGTCGCATTCACTGTATGGTGCGCCCCCCACCCCACCCCAATTTCACCTGTAAAACAAGCACACGTTGGCTCTTCCTTACAAAAATACATATCTCTGTGCCTGGAGAATGTACAGGTGTTCACTGCAACATGTAAACAGGGCCAGTGTTCAGCCCAACACCAAACCTCCCTTCTCTGCATTCAGAGACCCCAGAAACTGGCAGGATGTCGAATCCCAGTAGAATCCCACCCTGTCAGCCTCCGCTGTGTGCAGAATCGCTCCCCGGGGCCCTGGGCTCATCCAGCAGCCTCCAGTCTGCTCATCATGGCTGCCCTTTGCATGTCCTCAGTCAGGGAAGAACAGATTGATCCTGGCCTGGATCCCAGCTGCAGCCCTCAGAGCTCTGCTCCATCCATCTCCCAGCAGTCCATGAAGGACCTCCCAGACTGGCTTCTGCTGCAGCTGCAGCTCCCTGCCTGCTGGTGGGACAGATGCTCTTCAGTCTCCCACAATGAGAATGAGAAGCAACAGAAAGGCAGCAAGAGTTCACAAAACGCATCACCAGTTAAGTGACAGAAGGCAGCCGGGAGAGGGTCATGAAGAGCAACTGACCAAGTGAGGCTGAAAAAGCCCTGATGGTGCCCAAGGGTGCAGGGATGAGGGTTGCATGTCTCGGGGCGGGGGGGGGGGTAGGTGCACCTGGAGTGGTTTAAAGACCACTCTGCACCAAAGGCTATAAGTATTTAAATATTAAGTTAGTACATTTGTACTTACAGTCGTTGGTGCAGACTGATCTTTGAACAGTTCTCCAGGTGGGGCCTGGCATTCTTCCAAAACTGCAAATGTATTTATTTATTTCTGTAAATTTATTTCCTGCCCATCATTGAGGTCCCTGGACAGGGTACAATCATAAAAGCGTGCACACATGCGTGCGCGCACACACACACGTGTGTGTATACATACGATGATTGAAAATGCAATTATAAAAAATATATAAAATACAATTATAACGAATATCAAAAAACCAGGGGAGAGCTCATACAGATCCCCCCCCAAAAACAAAAAGGAAGTATAGGGGGAGGGAAGGGCCCACCACCTCGAAGGGGTCACCTGTATGTTTGGGTACAGAGGGTGGTCCAAACTCCTGCAGAGTTGACGCCTGGCAGACCCGGGGGGGTGGGGGGGGGGATGTTCCAAGGCCACTGCAGGGAAGGCGCTCCAGGCAGTTGTAACCCCCTGAATCTCAGAAGGCAAAGCCCACACCCAGCTGACCTCAGCACCCAGGCAAGTGTGTATTCTTTCAAAAGACCCCCAGACCACAGAGACCAGCTCCCCTGGAGACCACAGCAGTTTCCAAGGGCAGGCTGTATAGCATCAAATCCCTGCCGAGCTCCGTCTCCTCCACAAACCCTGACCTTCCTGAGTACCACCCCCAAATCTCCAGGAATTTCCCAAACCAACACTGGCCACCCTAGCCAGGGACTGGCAAATAGGGTTGCTCTCCCTTTGAAATGATAAAAAGCCACCAGGGGCTTTGCGATGCGGGTAACCTGAAGCAGAACAGGCAGAAAGCAAAAGCCCCAGACCAGTGAAGAAGCCTGTAAACACTCCATGTATCTGCCATGACACGCTTGCAAGTCTTCAGGTGTTTTGTCTGCAATATGCTAATACAGTGATCCCCTTGGAATCAGATACATTCAACTCTTATGTTGGACATTCCGCAAGAAGCATCTGGAAAACACCAGAAGTGTGTGGCCAGAGAAGACCAATGGTCCCTCTGCCCCAACTGCAGCATCAGGTCTTGAACTGGGAATCTCCTTGGGACTCCCTGGGACCTGGGACTGGGTGTGTTCTACTCCAGAGCCCTCTTCAGGCACAGCTGAGTGGAGCATCAGGCCCTGTGATGGACAGGCGACATGGAGACCCTCCCGAATGTGCCCAGGTCAGAGGCAAAATGCCAGGAGCCGGGTTCTGTGTCCTGGCCCAGCAACAGAACAGCACCTCCTGCCATCTGCCTCAGACCACAGTGGCTGCAGCTGAGCTGGAGTTGGCAAAGCTACCAAATACCTAGGGAAGCTCCTGGGCAGGGCAGAATTAGAGTAGCTAAGCAAGCTTACAGAAACATGTCCTGTCCCTTTAAGAATGAAGACTTCCTTTGTGGAAATGGGGCAGGGGGGTAAATGATATCACACTATGGGAAAGGACAGGATATAGTTTAACAGGTCAGCTGGCAATCAGTCACACTGATCTTCCTCTGTGGCACCCTGTGCTGGCATCTGCCTTGGTGCCCCTCTGTGGCATCGCCCCCAGGCACAGAGCAGCTTGCCTCATTTGTTTTGGGAACTGGTATCTGGCTTTCCGATTCAAAGACAATGCAATATAATACAATACAATGAGTTAATTTTTTCAGCAAAGGTGCATTTCATAAATACTACATGACAATTGTGACTCTTGTTATGGATTTTGAATGCTGAGACATGAGGGATCATTCTGGTAATAAGAAAAATGTATTTTCCTCTGTAAATAAATTGTTAATCTCTTCATGCATCCAATACAATATGTATGTTTTTTTAACTCCACTGGCTACAGAACTCTGTGCCTACATTGTTCAAAGCATCTCCAACACTGGAAAGATTGTGCTTTATGAATACACACCAGTTTTATTGGTATGATGTCATCTATATATTAGCTTCAAAGAATGTTCTCATAGCTGTATTAAAAGTGGGGAGGGGGAACAACTTCTTCCAAATGGACCACCACCACCACCACCCCATGCTTTTAGGCTCCATTTTGGATCTACATCCCTTTCCCAAATATGACAGAATCTCCATGTGTAGTTTCACTAAAATATTCATACATTCTTGGGACTATTTCTTTTATATGAATTGAACTAGGTTGGATCAGAAATTCAGAGCCAGTCACAGAATGCTTAAATTGTTGTAATATTATAGGGTGCATAATCATACACCTAATTCTGAACCAAACAATAGAGTATGGATTATCAGATCTACAAAATGCGGCTAAGGATAGATAAGCAGAATTTATCTACAAACCTGAATGAAGTACCAAATTCACACAAAAAAAACCCTCTGAAATCTAAAAAAATGTAAATAATTTGGGAGATTAAAACTTCCTCAAAATCATAGAAACACCTCTGACTTTAAGGAAACATTGTCAACTGAACACTCCCTTGTCATTTCAGAGGTTGCTACGCAACAACAACATATTGCTGAACCTTCCAAGCCTGGGCTAGACTTGGCAGTCAAAAGCTGTGGAAAGGGTCCTCCCCCCCCCCTCCCTGTCATGTCCTCAATACAGGAGGACTTGCCAGGGACAAGCCAAGCAGTGAACAGACTCTCTACCCAAGCCACAACACATCTCCATCAGACCTGTGAAGGAAGGAAGGAAGGAAGGAAGGAAGGAAGGAAGGAAGGAAGGAAGGAAGGAAGGAAGGAAGGAAGGAAGGAAGGAAGGAAGGAAGGAAGGAAGGAAGGAAGGAAGGAAGGAAGGAAGGAAGGAAGGAAGGAAGGAAGGGAGGGAGGGAGGGAGGGAGGGAGGGAGGAAGGGAGGGAGCGAGCGAGCGAGCGAGCAAGCAAGCAAGCAAGCAAGCAAGCAAGCAAACAGACAGGGGAGCAGTTAAAAGTAGGTTGACTGGTGGGTGGGAAGACAATGAGCCATGGGACTGCCAAAGAAGGGATAAAAGAAACAGGGGGATTAGATGTCCCTTAGATGTCCTTGCATGGCCTCCATTTCTAAAATTTCTGTTCTGATATATTGGGATCCATTCAACTGATCCATTCAACTGAGATAAGATTTAAAAAGGACATGTACAAGAAATGGAAAAGGTGGGGGAAATCACCAAAGAGGAATTCAAACAAAAAGCAAGGAGAAAGTCAGAAAAGCTAACGCTCACAATGAGCTGAGGTTTGCCAGAGAGGTTAAAAACAATTTTAAAAAGCTTTTTTGGGGGGAAGGGGGGGAGATAGGATAGTGTCACTGAATGGCAGAGGCATATCTAGGCAAACTGCAGCCCGGGGACAAAACCTGAGTTGTCCCCCCCCCCCATTATGGGCGGCCACCCTCCCCACCACAACCAAACAATAATTTTTTGCACCAGCTCACAAAACACCTCCCACCCCCAGCAAAACATACATGGCTCTCTCCCCACCAACTCTCTTTCCTAATTTTGTCCTCACACCAACCCTATGAGGTCCTCACACCAACCCTATGAGAAACAGTTCCAAGCTCCCATTGGAAATAATGGGGGATGGGGCACCCCTTTGGGAGTCCATAACTTTGGCTCCCCTGAACCAAACCTCACCAAACCTGGATGGCATCTCCTGAGAGTCTCCTGAAAAATCCCTGAACTTTTGGTGCTGCTAGGCTAAAAACAGCGCCCCTTGCAGGCTAAAAACTGAAAAACACCAGAAAATACAAAAAAAACCCCACAAACGAACCTGAATTTTTGCACATACCCCCACGTGACCAAATGGGGGGCGCCTGAGGACACTTGACTCCCCATGTTCCCATCACAGATACACCCCTGCTGAATGGAGAAGATGGCAAAATGCTAACAAGGAATGGAGAAAAGGCAGATCAACTTAACACCTTCTTGGCCTTGGTCTTTTCTCAAAAAGAAAATGGTGCTCATCCAGGGGAAAATGGAACAGAAGATACAGTAGGGGAAATTCAGCACAGAATAAAGAGGTGGTGTGGGAATATCTGGCTACCTCAAGTGAATTCAGATCTCCAGGCCCTGATAATGTGTGTATGCATGTGGGTGATTTTGCCATCAAGTCACAACAGAATTTTGGTGACCCCCTCCCCGGTAGGGGTTTTATGGCAAGAGACATTTGGAGGTGATTTGCTCTTGCCTGCCTTTGAATGAGTTCTGAGAGGTGGCTTGCCCAAGATCACCCAGCAGGCTTCATATGAAGGAGTGGGGAATTTAACTCGGTTCTCTGTATTAGAGTCCATAGTTGTTCACCACTACACCACTGCAGCTCTCTTCCTCCTCCACATAGCAACCCCCATTTTCCTTGGTGGTCATCCAAGCACTGACCATGGCTGATCCTGCTTAGCTCCCAAGCTCTGAAGAGCAGTGAGACTTTTCTTCTGGGTTGAAATGGAGTGATGTCTTCTTCTTGTACTCAAGCAGTGATCCTGGTACATTTTGTCCATCAGTGCAGCTGAGGATGCCTCCAGCCTCCTTGATGGCAGGCTCAGGAGTGGGCAGGGAGGAGGGGCAGCTGGAATTCACTGGAGCCTGTCAGCTGTACACCAGATCAGGGGTCTCCTTCAGCTCTCCCCCCAAGGGATATCTGGGGATCAGCATTCAGATAGACTTCAAGCAAAACAATACGTTGAATTAGCTGTTTTGGGTCAGCTCAGGGTCAGCTCTCCCCAGATCAATTACTGGTAGAAATGGAAAATTATCTTCTGGGATTTCTGGAGCATTTCAGGGTTTCAGGGAGGCAGGGAGTGAGGAGAGAAAGTCAGCCTGAGAAATGGGTCTCCTTGGACAAGAGCAACAATGACTAACAGCTGATGTTCAGGTGGAACTGACTTTCACCCATTTTTAAAAAGGCCTTCCCAGAACTGACCCCAGACTTAGACCAGCCTTGTCTTGGCTGGAGGTTTCTCCCCACTGCCAGCATCAGGAGGCAAGCTATTTGGGCCCGGATGCACAATAACATCATTGCCAATATAGTAACCAGGGTAGGGGGCAGACCAATGTGACCCACTGTTTCCCATTCTGACAGGCAGAGCATGGTGGGAAATCCAGCATGATGATCAAAGTCTGGGAATCGCCAGAGGGCTCTTTGCTTTTGAACAGAATTGCCAGAATTAGACCCTCCAAAGTGATTGTAAACTTTTCCAGCGGCACACTGACTCTCAGAGGGACATCAGCCATTTCTCTTCCGGAGGCAGAACACATGATTTCCCCCTAAGCCCTGAGCCCATCAGATTTGATCCATCTGCGTGAAAAGTAACTATTTCAACAGGAAAAAAGCATCCTTGGAAAAATAAGAGAGGGGATCAAACCAAAGTGAAATCCCAGCTATTGAAACCAGACATCACATTTGGAGCTTTGGGAGAGCTCTCCATTTCTGTGTACTGGTAACAGAAAGAAACTGTCTCAGATGGTTTTCTATTTTCCATCATTCCACATGATGCACTTGAGACATATTTTTGTTAACAAAAACTTTGCAGCAAGAAACACGAACTCAGCATTGGCACAAGTGATCAAACAAAACACCAGCCCCATCAATTTACTCTCCTGAAGCCATGGCAGGCAGGCAGGCAGGCTGGCCAGAAAACCCCCCCGGCATCAGGGTCTGGACTCAGCAGAAAAATGGAGGCTCAAATTCTGAGCTAAAACTTGTGAAACCAGAGCACATTCACATCCTGCAAGAAATTACGACAATTAAAAGCTCCTCGGAACCCAGAGCAGCTACTTGCAAAAGGAAGCTGCCCACTGCATCTCTGCATGAGTCTGCTCTGGCCTTCCCTCCATCATGGTTCATTCTTCTAATATATTTTTTCATTAGGTTTGAAGGGCAGGAAAAAAGTCACAGAGGCACATACACACCCTCAGACAATGCTGCCTGCTGTGTCTCTGCATGAGTCCCTACTATTCTGGACTTGACTCCTTTCAACCAGGAGTCATGCCCAGATCAATGATGAACTTTCTAAATCACAAAGGTTACCCACACTCTGCCATGGAAGTTTGCCAGAGGGCCTTGGCCAAGACACACTCCCAGCCTCACCTGGCTCACAGGGCTGTAATAAAAGTGAGAGAGAGGAGAGAAGTGGAATGGAGGAGACCAGCCGCTTTGGATCATAAGAACATAAGAACATAAGAACATAAGAACAAGCCAGCTGGATCAGACCAGAGTCCATCTAGTCCAGCTCTCTGCTACTCGCAGTGGCCCACCAGGTGCCTTTGGGAGCTCACAGGCAGGATGTGAAAGCTGCGGCTGTTGCTCCCGAGCACCTGGACTGTTAAGGCATTTGCAATCTCAGATCAAAGAGGATCAAGATTGGTAGCCATAAATCGACTTCTCCATAAATCTGTCCAAGCCCCTTTTAAAGCTATCCAGGTTAGTGGCCATCACCACCTCCTGTGGCAGCATATTCCAAACACCAATCACATGTTGCGTGAAGAAGTGTTTCCTTTTATTAGTCCTAATTCTTCCCCCCAGCATTTTTAATGAATGCCCCCTGGTTCTAGTATTGTGAGAAAGAGAGAAAAATTTCTCTCTGTCAACATTTTCTACCCCATGCATAATTTTATAGACTTCAATCATATCCCCCCTCAGACGTCTCCTCTCCAAACTAAAGAGTCCCAAACGCTGCAGCCTCTCCTCATAAGGAAGGTGCTCCAGTCTCTCAATCATCCTCGTTGCCCTCCTCTGCATTTTTTCTATCTCTTCGATTTTGAGATGTGGCGACCAGAACTGAACACAGTACTCCAAGTGCGGTCGCACCACTGCTTTATATAAGGGCATGACAATCTTTGCAGTTTTATTATCAATTCCTTTCCTAATAATCCCCAGCATAGAGTTTGCCTTTTTCACAGCTGCCATGCATTGAGTTGACATTCCCATGCAACTATCAACTAAGACGCCCAAATCCCTTTCCTGGTCTGTGACTGATAGCACTGACCCCTGTAGCGTGTATGTGAAGTTTGGATTTTTTGCCCCTATGTGCATCGCTTTGCATTTTGCTACATTGAACGGCATTTGCCATTTCTTAGCCCACTCACCTAATTTATCAAGGTCCACTTGGAGCTCTTCGCAATCCTGTGCGGTTCTCACCACACTTCATAATTTGGTATCATCTGCAAACTTGGCCACCACGCTACCCACCACTACTTCCAGGTCATTTATGAATAGGTTAAACAGCACTGGTCCCAAAACGGATCTTTGGGGGACACCACTCCTTACATCTCTCCATTGTGAGAATTTCCCATTTACACCCACTCTTTGCTTCCTGTTTCTCAACCCGTTTTTAATCCATAGGAGGACTTCCCCTCTTATTCCTTGATTGCTGAGTGGGATCCCCCACTGGGGAGCAAGGGAAAGGGGTGTGGGGAGGAAACAAGTGAAGCAAATGCACAAATAAAAGCCTCTCAGAATCTCCCCAATGAGACTAGCCCACCCTGACAATGTTGTTGTAGCCACTACCAGAATCATATATATGAACTGTGCTAAAGATCTTAAGCACTATATAATTGTACAATTGGTAACAGAGAATAGAGAATTAGTAATAAAGAATGCCATCTTCATGGGATGGTCACTTTCCTCATCCCAAAGCTGCTAATAGTCTTCTCAGAACTCTCTTTGCTACCCTCCAAGTTTTGTAGGAGTCCCTCCTAAGTGGAGGTCTCTACATTCATACTGATCCAAGGTCATCCAGCAGGCTTCAGGTGGAGCAGTGGGGAATCAAACCCAGTCCCCCAGAACAGAGTCCACTACTCAGATGGAGAAGTGAGGAATCAAACATGGTTCTCCAGATGAGAGTCCACCACTCTTAACCACTGCACCACGGTGGTTATCTAGGGCAAATGGGAGGCGGAAAGCCAATTAAAACATATCAACGAGAGTCACAGGGCATTTTAAAGCACACACTGGCAACAGAGAATCAAATCCTTAAATGGTCTGGTTCTGATCCAACTCAGGTTCACCCCTGTGACTGATGTTAACAAAAGGACCCAGTTGCATTCAGGTTCACTTAAACAGGATTCACCCCACAGATCTGATTTCCAAAAAAGGGTGAAGCAAGTTCACTTGTTTCCGCAGAATGCCGTGGATGGAATTAAGGTCATGGTGGGGCCCAGTCCTTTAGCTCTTCAGCTGCCCTTCAAGCACACCAGCCGGCCAAAGCTCTGTAAAACAATTTGTGAGCTCAAGGGAAACTCCCGTAGATCTCCTCCCCACACGCACAGACATACAGGGGGTAATCTGCCGACCGCAGCACTATATGGTCACATTCCAATCTGACCCAGTAAGCTGAATTTTTGTTTAGGATTCTATTCTAGTCCAGGGGGGAAAGTACTATATAATTTTTTCCATTCAGTCTAAGCTTCCAGGCCAACGAACACTGGAACAGGAAAGATCTACAAAGCCACATGTCTGTTCCTTTGAAATGTTACAAAAACACAATGTTTTGATAACCCATGTGCTGAAAGGCCAGTTGGAGAAAGGTTACTGGAAATCTGTGCCTGGCATGATCGCCATTGTCTGAGCACATATTAGGGTCCTCACTCAAGGATCTGCAATCGGGCTTTGAAGTGAGTTTATTTTACAATTAGTTTGCAGTACAGTTTGCATGATGCACAAATGCAGACATCCTGGTACTGCCCTTGTCATAATGCAGGGTAGCCTACCAACCAGGCCTTAGGTGGCGGGCGGCCAGGCAGGGGGCAAGTGACGGTGCTCAAACAGGATTCACCCAAACAAACCAGGACTGGAGGAACAGGCTGCAAGATGAGTCCTGGATTCATAAACTATACATAAGTTGTTTCCGTATGCCAAAACTATACCTGTGCACCACCAGTTTTTTTTAACCTGGCTCTGTTTTATCCCTAGGTATCCATCCACATGGCTGCCTGCTTTTTGAAGGAATCCATTGAAAACTGGGAGGAAATACTCCAATTTCTGGGACTTCTGTATTTACTTCAGAAGCATATCTGAGAATGCCCGGTGTCCCACGTTCTGATTGGCTGTGGTTTTTGAGTGGCAGCTTGAATGAACATCAGGCAGGGAGATCAGGCAGCTGGGCGAGAAAAATAAACCAGTCCTGCTCCCGATTGGCTTTTGCATGATAGCAGGCACAAGCAAGGTCACACCAGGATTTTAAAAAAGAACCTCCAAACTGGCGATTTTTGAAAGTCCCGGGCTAAGGTAAATATCTCTTTAGCACTGGGAACCGTGTGGAATTCTCAGGGGTATTTTTCTTGCTCAACCCAGGATACTTTGACTGTGCAGAAATGGTCATAGTTCAGCATTCCATCCAATGATGACCGGCAGCAGCTGCCAAGGTCTTCTGGGCCACAGCTCCACCCAGAAGTAAAGTCTGGATTTGATTGTTTACTTGGCCTACCCCACATCTTTTTTTGTTTGTTTTAAAACGGCCTGGAGAGAAAAGCCTGAATTGTTTTGTCCTGAATTATTTTGGTTGATTTTAGTAGAAACTCTTGTGCGACTTTCTTAGGTCTGCTCCCAGAATTTGTTTTCTTCCCCTTACCTGGAGATGCTGGGAATTGACCCTGCGGCCCTGTGCTTGCAGCACCAGCCCCCTCCCACCCCCCACCCCCCACACACACACTGGAAGTGGTGCAGCAGTGGCGTAGTGGTTAAGAGCAGGTGCGTTCTAATCTGGAGGAACCGGGTTTGATTCCCCGCTCTGCTGCTTGAGCTATGGAGCCTTATCTGGGGAATTCAGATTAGCCTGTGCACTCCCATACACGCCAGCTGGGTGACCTCGGGCTAGTCACAGCTTTTCGGAGCTCTCTCAGTCCACCTACCTCACAGGGTGTTTGTTGTGAGGGGGGAAGGGCAAGGAGATTGTAAGCCCCTTTGAGTCTCTTACAGGAGAGAAAGTGGGGATATAAATCCAAACTCTTCTTCTTTTCTTCTTTTCTTCTGGAGTTATCAGCTCACATGACAGGAGGCTTCAGAGATAGGATTTCAAGAGATCTTTCTAATCTCTGCTAATGAGCTTGGAGCAGCCCTCCCCACCCCCAAAACTACTTCAGGCTGAACAATTCCATTCAGTCCAATAGTGGCATAGTAACCCAGCAGGCAGATGAGCCACAATAATCCAACAATAAGTCCATTAAAATAGGACAGATGGCAAAGGGGGAGGGGGGGAAGGAATCTTGATCCCTGTGAAATCCAACCAGACATCATTGACTTTAATAATAATTGGGGGTTTTAAGACATCAGCAAAACCCGAGATAAAATACAGTTCGGCATATCAGAAGCACTGGCAGAAACACAGCTGGAAACCTTGGGAAAGGGGGTGTGTGTGTGCGTACGTGCGTGCGTGCGTGCGTGTTCTGCTGCCCTGTTTTCCTGCCTTCTGAACTGCTGGCAAGAGTTAAAAGCCCAGGGCTCTTGGTTATGCCCAGTGAAACGGGACTCAGCCCTCTGTTTCTACTGTCTTTGCGGCACTTCACACTTCAGGAGCTGTCAGCAAAGATTTGGGGTCATCATTCAGATAACGCCCACCTCAAGAATTGTAGACAGGGCCTGAATGTTACAGTCCATTCATTTCAGCAAGGCTCACGCAGCAGAACTTCCTGAGGGATCTCAGCTGGACTATCTCTTATTCTGCCTAAGGGAGGATAACCATCAGCAGCGGAAAGACACTTGACTTCTCCTTCCTGAGTCTCAGACTTCCATCAGGCATACCCCAAACTGAGTTCATTGAATCTCAGTCTTTCAGTCTCTCATACCCACCCACATTCACACATACAAATGGGACCCTTAGCTTTATAATCATTATTGCACATTCTTAAACTGTGAATGGCACCAGTCCCTGCTGATACACTGGGCCAGCTCCTCACTTAGTATTTTTAGGTAATGTGTTTATTGTATTGTTGTAAATTCTATAGAAGTATAGCTAGATTTGTTTTAGGTTTAGTTCAGTGATGCGATGCTGTATTTTTAGATTAGTCACTAGGCTAGGCTTCTTGTACTAATGCTGCTGTAGATTGAGGGTTAGTCTTAGGTCATTGTGTTTTCTGCAGTCTTAGGCTACAGAAGGGGAATGTCGCTATCTATGCTTAATTATGTTTATCTATGTTGATTATGTATGTTGCTATGATTATTGTTGCCTTATAGCTTATGATGTTATGACTACTAATGTTCTTGCTGTTTTGTTACTTGATGTTATGATTACTAATGTTTGCTTTTATGCTGTTGTGGTTCACTGCTCTGAGTCCTTCGGGGGAGGGTGGTATACAATACAATTATGTAATCCTAAACTTGCCCTGACCAGGGTTAGCCCCATCTCACCAGATCTCAGAACTAAACAGGGTTGCCCTGATTAGTACTTGGATGGAAGCTCACGGAAGAAGGAAGGGGTGGGTATGCAGAGGCAGGCAGTGGCAAAACATAAGAACATAAGAACATAAGAACTAGCCTGCTGGATCAGACCAGAGTCCATCTAGTCCAGCACTCTGCTACTCGCAGTGGCCCACCAGGTGCCTTTGGGAGCTCACAGGCAGGATATGAAAGCAATGGCCGCTGCTGCTGCTGCTCTTGAGCACCTGGTCTGCTAAGGCATTTGCAATCTCAGATCAAGGAAGATCAAGATTGGTAGCCATAGAACAACTTCACCTCCATAAATCTGTCCAAGCCCTTTTAGAAACACCTCTGAATGTCTCCTGCCTTGAAAACCGACTCTCTGACTTGATGTCACTTCCCCCCACCCCACCTCATCCTGCTGCATTGCTCATTGGATGGCCGACCTGGCTAGTCTGAATTGTACTTTATCTGAGTCTGCTGAGAAAAGTAGATCATGAATGCCAAAACCCAATAATTTAGAGCACCTAAGATAAAAGACTAGAGCAGGTAAAAATGTCCAACCCCCCCCCCCGCCCCCAAAGAACAACACCCCCCAAAAAAGGGGGTGATCAGCAGAATGCCAGTTAAATTCATCCTCAAAAGAGAAGGTGAAACATCTGAAAGTGTAGGGTGGGGGGAACCCAAACACTTGGCAAAATAAAACCTCAAAGGCAACAGATTTGGTGCCTGGTTAATTCCCGGGGGCGGGGGGGGGGGGAAGGTTCAAAGATTTTCTACTATCTACTAGATTTTCTACTATCGAGCGGAGGGTTTCCATCTGGAAATGTTGCAGTTTGATGTGCTGGTTGATGAACCTTAGGTTTAAGATTGCTCTCCAGTCGGCATTTCTTTTGGGAACTGTAAAGAAGTGAGAGAATACTCCAGAGGACCTCTCCAGTGGGGGGACCAGCTCGATGGCTTTGATTTGGAGTAGGTGTTGGATAGCCTGACATATCCTGTTGGCTTTGGCCAGACTGGAATTGATTGGGAATGATCGGAACCTTGGTCCAGGAATTTTGTGGAATTCGATGATGTAGCCTGATTGGATGATGTCCCTGGTCCAGTTGTCCACGATTGGATGATGTCCCTGGTCCAGTTGCCCGACCAGACAGGGCTGAAGAGTTGTAGGCGACCACCGACTGGGGCCATGTAGTCAGGACTTGTTGTTGTTGCTGTTTCTGTCGTTGCCGAAAAACTTGCCTGACTTGGGCTGGGACCGAAAGGACTGGTTGTTATTGTTGTTGTTGGGTCTCCTACAGAAACTCTGTTGAGGTTGCCAGCGTCTGCCGTCCCGAGGGGCCCTAGGGAGGGTCCTGTGGGAGCAGAAGGTTGAATTGGTCTTGGAGTTGGAATGTTCCATCCTAAAGAATTTTGGCATGGTCTTTTTATTTCCTTTAGTTTCCACTAGGATTTTTTCAAGTTCCTGGCCGAAGAGGGTTCCTCCCTGGAAGAGAAAACCGGCTACCAGTTGTTCAGAGTGAAAGTCAGCTTGCCATGATCTAAGCCAGGCGAGACGTCTGGGGACCGAGGCAGTGGCGATAGCTCTTGAGATCGCTAGGACGGCGTCGAAGTTAGAGTCCGCTAGAAATGACACGACCAGGAGGACTCTCTCTATTCCCTCCCTGATGCCTTGGGCTGAAGCTGGAACTATGTCCAAGAGCCTGCGTAGCCAGACAGTGCCTGCTCTGGCTATAGTGGCCGAAACCACTGAGATCTTGAAGGCAGTGGCCAAAATCTCATGTAGTCTTTTGAGTACGATGTCTGAATGTTTATCCAGTGGGTCTTTGATGTTGCCATCTCCATCCTTGGAGACTAGTCCCCCTGATTGAAGGGTGGCTACAGGGGCATCTACCAAGGGGGTAGCCAGGAAGCGCTGGACGTAGTCTGGGACTGCGTACAATTTCTTGAAGCTGGAGGGGAAGGTCTGGAGATTAGGAGGGAGATGTCTTCCACCTTAAAGAATTTGTGAACTTGTTCTGAGGGGGAGGGGGGGTCTCTTCGGGGTCAGAGAAGTGGTCGGATGCTTCACATTCTCCCTCACTAATCCCCTCCTCCCCTGGGAAAGAGAGGGGATCCCTGTGGTGGCTGGACCTGGGTCTGGGAGAATGGGGGGGGGGAGGAGAAGAGGAAGTGGATGGGGACCTAGCCCGCCTATGGTACTCCCTATTGTATGCCCTGATTTCCTCCCTCATGGATTTTTTGAATAAATCCACCAATTGCTGTGGAGAGGCTTGTTGCCAACCCCCCTGTGAAAAGGGCTCTACTGCAGGAGTGGAAGTGGAAGTGGAAGCCTCCCCCCTCACGTCGCGATCTTGCCTGGACTGGTGTTCTGGCTCACCGGAGGTCCCACGAAGATCAGGGCCTGTGCCCTCTGCAACCCTTTCCAGAGCGCTGGCAGAGTTCTGGGCCAGCTCCGGGCTTTCTTCCCTTGAGCCCTGGGAGCCTGGGCGAAGAGAGCCGTCTGCGCAGGCCTCTCTCGCCTCTACCGGCCGTTGTAATGACTCAGCGTCCCTGCAGGTGGCACTGGTGCTGGCCATTCATCTTGGCGCAGCGCTTTCGCTTTCCTCCGACGGCGTGTCCCCTGCTCGCGCCTTTTTCTTCGCCGGTTGCCCGGCCTTGCCTGTCGCCTTCTGAGGTGGTTTCTGGCTATTCTGGCCCCTTTCATGGGGGGGAGTCCTAGTGGACGATTGGGTCCTCTCAGCTTGCGAATGTCTCCCAAGGGGGAGAAAAATGGCGGGCGTCCATATCGCCCTGAGTTTTGGCGGGAGGCAAGGAGGGAGGGGGGAAAGGAGAAATCCCGGCTTGCGCCAAGGACTCTTCCCCAAGAGCAAGTGGAAGAAACAAAGATAAGGATGAGACGACCAAGAGGGAAAGGAATTTAAGGTCAAAAAGGTCAAAAGGAGGCTCTAAGCTAGAAAAGCTCGCTCAAAGTGCTGCTCTCCCTGCTAGGCAGGAAATAATACTGAAGAAGAACAGGAAGGATGTCCAATCAGACCACAGGAAGTGAAAAGATTTAAGATCCTGCCTCCCTGAGTTCCGGTTGGAAACACCCACAAGGCGTCCTCCTCCGCCAGTAGAAAGTGAGGTTTTTATCTGTGATCTAATATTATCCTACTTCTGATCTCCTAATGACATTAATTCATCATGAAAAGGCGTGATATTTTACCTGTGAAGTGCTTTGCAATGAAGTCACAGTGGGATACTGAATTATCTGGATTTAAGTCACCCAGAGACAAATGTAAGAGCTCGTTTATCATACAGAATAGCTCCACCAGCCAGCGTTGCATCAGTGCAGCGTTAGAGGTGAAAGATGTGTGCTCCACCACTTACCACTGTGCCGGAATACACACAAATGTGTGCTCTGGACCAGTGGCATAACTAGGCAAACTGGAGCCCTGGGCAAAACCTGAGTTTGATGCCCCCAGGCGCGTGCCCGGTGCAATGTGCACCCCCCCCCCCCGTCCCTCTTGTAGCTATGCCCAGTGACGTATCTAGGCAAACTGGAGTTTGGCACCACCCCATGGGCAGCCGCCCTCCCCTACCGTGACCAAACAATGATTTTTTACACCAGGTCGTTTCAAAGTCACCATCACATTATAGAATGTGCCCCAACTCACAAATCTGAACACAGCAATAGGCCATGCCATACAGCAGAAATAATTTTTTAAAAAAACATTTTCAAAATGCTTTCAAAATGTTTTATTACTGCTATGAAAACATGTTATGGTGTTGTATCCAGTCCCCCCAATTGGGGGAAATAGCATCACTTTCAATGTTATTTAAACTGGGACCCCCAGATTCTCCCTTTAAGGTGGATTTAAAAGAAGAATCTGGGATCCCTAGTCAGTGATGCTGGAATCCACCCCCAAACAGCATCATTTTCAATGGTGTTTAAACTAGGGAGCCCAGATTCTCCTTTTAAATCCACCTTAAAGGGAGAATCTGGGGTCCCCAGTTAAAACAACATTGAAAGTGATGCTATTTTGGGGTGGATTCTCCCCCACCCTGAAACAGCATCACTTTCAATGTTTAAACTGGGGACCTCAGATTCTCCCTTTCAATCCATGCCAAAGGGGGGATTTAAAAGGAAAATCTGGGGAAATTTGAGGGGTGCCTGCTGTCAGGGGTGCAATTGTTAAGCTAGCAGCACCAAACTTTCAGGGTATCTTTAGGAGACTCTCCTAATGATACCACCCAGGTTTGGTGAAGTTTGGTTCAGGAGATCCAAAGTTATGGACCCTCAAAGGTATAGCCCCCCTCTTCTATTAGCTCCCATTGGAAACAATGGGTGATGGGGGCACCCCCTTTGGGAGCCCATAGCTTTGGACCCCCTGGACCAAACTTCACAAAACCTGGTTGGTATCAGTAAGAGACTCTCCTGATGATACCACCCACATTTGGTGAAGTTTGGCTCAGGGGGGTCCAAAGTTATCGACCCTCAAAGGTGCAGCTCCCATCTCCTGTTAGCTCCCATTAGACCCCTTTTGGAGTCCATAACTTTGGACTCCCCGAACCAAACCTCACCAAACCTGGGTGATAGCATCAGGAGAGTCTCCTGAAACATCCCTGAAATCTTGGTGCTGCTAGCCTGAACACTACACCCCCTGCAGGCAAAAAACAGAAAACTCACTAAAATACCCAAAAAAATCATAAATGAACCCTGCATTTTTGGCGCCCACCACAAGGGGGCGCCCTGGGCAACTGCCTACTTTGTCCAATGTGCATTACGCCCCTGCTCTGGACTGTGATGTCCGTGTTCATGGTGGGTTCCCCTTCACTGACATCACCCTTGGATTAACCATTAAGCGTAATAAGCATGTGCTCAGGGCACCAAGGAAAAAAGGGGCACCACAGAAAGTGAAAAAAGGACATCATCACCAAAAAGAAAAGTGTGTGTGTGAAAAAGTGGCACCACCACCACAAAAATGTCAGTTCAACTTCAGGTGAACTAGGGTCCCACAATAATGGCCTCTGTTCCCTACATGTATATCTTACAAGTCAAAAACTCAGCCACTACTCTTAACTGAAATGCATAAAGATTGATATGACCCTATACCATTTTAGTACCACTTCCTAGGAAATGTTAATTCTGGCAGCTAAAGTTACTGACTTTAAGTATGTCCAGTGACATAGTAGCAACCACTGTTTGTTCATGTATGTAATAATGGTCGATATCTGTACATTTGTGTGCCTGCCTAGCTGTGCCCTGTCACCAAAGTTCAGGAAATGTTCTACCTTGAAACATTAGGAATGATAAATTTTAACATTTTTATTTGCATTGTTCCCTTATGACAATTAAAAATATAAATTATTGAAAAAAATTATTTTTCTACAGCCCAGTCCCAGTTATAAGCAAATGAATTGCATTCCGCTAAAAAGCGTTAAGTAAATGAAATTAAAAACAAGTTATGTTGTGAATATAAATTGTGAAATCTGGTCAGAGTGGCCTGCAGGTAAACTGAATGATGAATATTGCACATGGAAGGGCTGGGGTGCCCCATGCTAGACTGTGCTTGTGGCATCCGATGGGCTTGATTCGGCCCTGACTGGCATATCAGCCATCTTCTTCTCCCAGCTCCTCAGCAACCCAGGGGGGCAAAAGTGCTCAAAGGAGCAACCGCAGTATTGTTCTTCATCCTCAGGTCAACTGGGGTATTGACAGAAATACCAGCCAACAGGCAGGAATCCATCTAGGTCAGGGGTCTGCAACCTGCGGCTCTCCAGATGTTCATGGACTACCATTCCCATCAGCCCCTGACAGCATGGCCAATTGGCATTCAAATTGGTCTGCCACCTTGAAGGGGCTCTTCAAATTCACCCTCACTATGGTCAGACCATAACAAGGAAGCACAGAGACATCTACCACTTCTAAACCACATCACACGTAATCAGTGCAGAAAATCAGATCACATCTATAGCTTGCTAAATGCATGGGAACTAAGAGATCCTCCATCAGCTCCATGGCTGTCAAGCTAAAACAGGAGAGGCACGGCACCTAACAGGAGGCTCACAGATGCCAGCATAAGTTTCAATGAGTCGGAGCTCACTGCAAAAGGAAGCAAGATGATAGACGTCACGGTGCACAAAGTCCTGAAGGACTGAACGCGAACTCCCCCCGACTCAAAACCTCAGGGATCTACTTGGGAATCAGGGGCAGAAACTGAAACAAACTGCTCCGTGAGGAGCACAGCCCAGGTGGGTCTTGGAGGGGAGGCCACATCTGTCCGGGTGCAGAAGGACGAGGCAAACATTCTAGCAAGGAGATCTGGCTCAACAGTACAGCCTCTGCATTGCACACAGAAGGTCTCGGGTTCAGACCCCAGCATCTTTAATTAAATGGGTCAAGAAACCTCCAGTGGTGGTGAGAAACCTCCAGTGAGAAACCTCCAGTGGCGGCCATGGAGCAGGCATGAGGGCACACGAGTGTTTAAGCAACGCAACAGAATCGTCCCAACAAAAAGCTACAAGGCCAAAACATTCACCCTTAGCTCAAAAATAGTTGTGAATTCCCAGAGGAAGATTATTGCTATGAGCTCATTCTCAGGCAGACTCTATCAGAACCACCATCAGAAATCACACGTTTGGGGAAAGGGGGGGCTAGCAAGATGGGCCTGAGTCTCAGAGGGCGGGCACATTCAGTGGGAAATGGGCTTGAGTGCCCCACACATTGCATCCACTACAACCATTCTGAGGACTACTTGGAGATGAGTTATAAGCATATGAACACTCATTACTTTCCACCTGGAACATTCCGATTTGAGAAGAAGTCCTCATTCCCTCTGCCCAAAAACCCGTGATGCCCGTCCAGCCCAGCCCAGCCCAGCCCTGCCTTCCCCTTTACCTCAAAGACTTCTTCATCCAGTATCCTGGTTCCAAATACGATTATGCCATTGACATCAATCAGAGGGTGGTCACTGCGGTCCAAGAACTTGGTGATCTTCTTTTTACAATCCAAAATCAAGGTGACATTCTTCCTGTGCACACTAATAGCTATCCGATGCCACCTGGGAAATAACAAAGCCCATCAGAAGGTTAAGCAGAGACCCTGCAAATTACTAAGGACAGGGTAGATGGCTGCACGGATTCTACCCTCAGGCCCCATGGCATCAGCACCCCAGGTATTTATTTTTTATAGCTTGTTTTCTCCCTGATGGGGACTCAAAGATTCTTATGCCATCTTTTCTCTCTTACTGGATTTTTTCTCAACAACAATTCTGTGGGGTAGGCTAGTCCACTACTGACTTCCTGACAAAATGACAGTCCATTTTGACAGCCTCCAGACCAAAGAATAACACCTCAGGCACTATGGATGTTACTCAACAAGTTGGACTCCATCAGGAATACTATCCATAATAACCTCACCCAGCATATTGCTACAAGTTGTCCCACGTCTTCACCCAAAATTGCTTCAGGTTTGGGACCAGATTGCCCCTTCATATTTAAGGTCCAATCTACAACTCTGCAGAATGCAAACACTTTCATGCCTGATCACAGCAAGGCCTCCTCTGCTCCCCCCCCCCCCCAGCACCACTGTTGTCCTCTGGAACAGGGGAACAGAAGCACAACTTCTGTTATACCCACCAGTAGCTACACATATCTACATGCTTCCAGCTACCAACATCACTCCATGCTGAACAGCCAGTTACACAACAGATCCAAAAGAGGCAGAAGCACAATTTGACTTGTTATCACCTGTGGTTTCCTGCTCAAACCAGCCCAGGTCAGTCCCCATGGAAAAGACTAGGTGGGCACACATATGGTAACTGCAATATTTCAGTTTCCCGGGATACATAACTGCTGACCCCAAAATCCCCATTCTTCAGGAAGAAACTTCAAAGGGAGGCTCCAATGTGTAACTGCTGATCTAGAATTCATCATGAAGTCTGATACAATTTCTTCCCAAATCCCCCCACCCACCCCCCCACCCACCCCCAGGGCCAAACAAGGACTTGGCAGAGTCATTATAGATACTAAGTACCCTGATGCAGCCTGGTGTTAACGAGCCCAACTGTGTTAGTGAAATGGCAAATGATGCTGAAGTGAGTGTGTGTCTCCGTATTTTTCTTGACTGCATGTGAGATGTGTCGCACCCTGTACTTCCTGCATTTCACAGCTCTTTGGCCCTGCTATTTATGTTTCTTCTACCTAGTGAAGACCCACATTTTAGGAAGTGGACTCTACTTCATAAGAATTTATGCAGGAATAAAATCTCATTAATTTTGAAAGTGCTACTAATTTCCAGGTATTACACAAAGCTTAGTTGTTTACTGGAAGCAGCAAGTGAGAGGCTCAGAGCCTGCTGCTCCAAGGAGACAAACTACCAGATTCCCACAGGTAATCCAGGTCAGATTTCCTGTTTTTTAACATGGAGAGCCAGCGTGCACTCTAATCTGGAGAATTGGGTTTGATTCCCCGCTCTGTTGCTCGAGCTGTGGGGGCTTATCTGGTGAACCAGATTAGCTTGTGCACTCCAACACATGCCAGCTGGGTGACCTTGGGCTAGTCACAGTTCTTTGGAGCGCTCTCAGCCCCACCCACCTCACAGGGTATTTGTTGTGAAGGGGGAAGGGAAGAAGATTGTAAGCCCCTTTGAGTTTCCTTACAGGAGAGAAAGGGGGGATATGAATCCAAACTCTTCTCTTCATCTATTTGCTGCAAGGCAGTATTCAACAGGTGCAGCTGCCACCACACCTCCAGTCCAAAGTCATTACAAAAGGTGCATCTTTCTTGAGTCTTGGGATGCAGGTGCTCTCCACTACCCAGAGGTTGGGAAATAAGTTTTCTCGTTTCTCGGAGGGCTTCTATGCATGTAGTGCTCACCTCGTGGCTGTGTGTTTTGAAGTAGGTTTTTTCAGTGGTTTTCTGTTTTAACGTTTTTTTTTCCACTATGAAGTGTCCACAACCCAGCTAAGCAACTCTCCCCCCACCCCCACCCCCACCCCCAGTGTCTTGTTTAATTCATGTGGGAGGAACTGCTGCTGTGTGGGTGGGGATAGTTGGAAGGAGAGAGGAAACCCGAAGAAAAAGAAATACATGCTGATTTCCTTCGCTTCCCTAGAAGTCACATTTTGAGAGCTTTCGGAAACCCCGGACATTCTCAGATCTGAGAGCTTGGTGAGTTCTGGAGAGAGGGAAATGTGTGCATAACTGAGAATCCAACCTGAAGGGAATGCACACTCCATGCAAAGGACACCAAATGTGAGTAAATAGCCTGAGACTTGGTGTTCTGTACTGGTTGAGTCAACATCTTCTTCCCAATGGAAGAAATCAGCTGGAACCAATCAGCCATATTTTATTTGAGTGCCTGAAATACAAAAAAGTTTGAAGCCCCCTCCTACTCTGCTGTGTATTCACTGACAAATCTGGGGTCACAGTGGCATCCAAATTGGTTTCTTTTCTCAGTAATAGTGATGCTGAGATTCTTGAAGAAGTTGCAAAGTTTCTTTTGCAGGTATCTGCACATTCTTTATAAGAGTTATAACTATGGGCTTTTAAATACATATTTATATTTTTAACATTGTAAATTCTTGTTTTTGTTTTTTTAATAATATTCTATAGAAGATTTAACTTCTGCTTCCTTATGATAATTTGTTGAATTATTATTTTTTGTCAATTCATTGTCACCCTTGTTTAACGGCTCCTGGTCAGGCCGCAAATAACTTTTTAACTTATGCCTAATAAAGGTTATTGTATTATATAGACTTGATTTGTTGGATTTCCTTCAATCACACGTGAGCCACAAACCTCCCCAGATTACTTCAGTGTTCCCTAGCAAAGTGTATTGCAAACACAGAACCATACTGTATAGTCACTGCAAGAACTAAATCAACTTATTTTCCAGAAAACAGGTATCATGCCCTGCAGCCTTGGCTATTAAACTGGTCAACTTATCTGTCATTATGCCTGCAAAGTCAAGTGCATCCTTTAAAGTACCAACATCAGGCAGAAGGCACTGTCTGCATTCTGTGCTTCTGCAGTGAAGTCTGTTCAAAACGTGATCACAAGGGCTGAATGCAAATCTACCCAGATTCACAAGCTGACATCAACCACACACAGAGACACCTAAGTTGTAAGTCTGAACTCAAACACTTCAAACACTTCAAACCAGAAATGGTAACCAACTCTGGAAAGAGGGAACGTTGGGAGACTTCAAACCTCGGTCCTCACACCTGGCCCTGTGGTTTTTGAAGAAAGCAGGGTTGCAAAGAGGCAAGGAGGCTCCCAGGAGGGTACAGCAATTGAGCAGGTAGCAGGTAAACAGCTGGCTGGCACATGCTGGACAAGCCCTCCCCCCAAATTTGCCACCTGAGACAACCATTTTTGTTTGCCCAATTACACAGCTAGCCCTGCTTCTAGCTGAGGAGATCAGTTCTTACGGCTCCCGGCAGGCTGTGATACAGTCACAACCATGCACAGCAAGGTGAATGCAGCTACAAAATGGTTGCCACAAAATGGCAGTTGCAGGAGGGGGAGCCAGCCACGAAATGATTGCCACAGCTTAACGTCAGTAACTCAGCCCATACCTTTGTGCTGTGGTGGCAGATGCTGCCAAAGCTATTTTTAAAAAATCTGCACAGCCAATCAAATCTCCAATAGTCAATCAGAAGCCTTGCTGAACAGAAATGCTCCTGGACCCACCCATGGCCTAAAAACATTTTGGTAGGAGCCAGAAAAGATAACAGTGGGCACCTTGGCAAAATGTTTGGGACCCTTGCCTTAGCAAATGTACCTCCACCAGCCTTCTCTCCAGCAATCTGGGGAGGGGAAGTGAACAGGGTCTGGATAGTGACAACTAGTCAGACCACAATAGGGAGAGCCCAGCGCAATCCAGAGCCAACCCTCAGAGGTGCTTGAGCCAATTTACAATGGACTCATCTTTCCTAACCCTCCTGGCTCCAAAGACCTCCCACGCCCTCCCTAGTTCCAGCCGTGATGGGGTTGATAATTACTTCACTCAAGTTCTCTCCTGCTGGACTCAGATTCTCAGGCTCTCCATGGAGCGTGTCAGGACCATGCCTGTCAGTATCTTGATGTCTTGCTGTGTGTGAATTGCAATTGTTTTCCTGTTTCCCTCTTCTTTTCCCAGCAATCTCCTGGCGCCAGCCCATCTTCAAAGAGGTGTGAAAGTTTCCCAGGTTCTTTGTAGCTTTGTAGTAGAAACTCTAGTGGACATTTGGTGTGGGGAGAAACGGGGGCGGGGGGGGATTAAAAGATATATGTCCTGGATCTGAGCTCTCTAGCTCAGATCCTGCTTTACATTGTTACTCTTCGTATCACCTGGAATAAACTGCTTTGGGACTTTCCTACGGTCTCTGTTATTTCCACGTTCGAGAGTCTGACATTAAGCAGAATCTCTCAGTTTGACCCGCACTCGGATCCATGGCCGACAAGGGTGGAACTACAGACGGGCCCCTGGCTGGCGAACCTGATGAGGGAACGGGGCGAGTTCCAGACAAGGACAAGATGCCCCACAACCCGGACTTAGGAGACGAGGAGAAGGATGTTCTCATCCCCGACCAACACGATCCTCACTTGGGTGCCGCACAAAGCACCAACCGTGAGGAGAGCATGGGATCGCCCAACACTTGGGCCCCCTCTTGGAGGCCGTGCTGGGGGGCCAAGGCAGCTGGGCGGCGTGAGTCCACTTGGCTCACACAACCCATAGACCAGGACATTTACTCGGAGTGGGATCCAGCGGCACAAAGTGAGTGGTCGCTGGTCCAGGTCCAGGTCCAGGCAGGGGGCGTGGGCCGCTGAGCGAGGCACGGTTGCCTGGCGGTGGGAGCAAGACAAGATGTGGCAAAAGATATATTTCCTATGGCGCAAAATGGAACTCCTCTTGGCCCGCACTGAGGCAGCAGAGCAGGATCGCAGCAGGTGCCCATCCCCCCAATGACGTGCCGCCTTGGCCACCTGGGCAACAGCCGCCGCAGCCCCCATGGCGCTTGAAGGCCCGTTTCGACGGGATGACAAAGACGCTACCCTACTTCCTCGTGCAGGTCGAGGCGCATATGGAGAAGTACGGCAGTGGCTACGAGGATGCGGTCAAGCAAGTACATGAGGTGGGGGCCCTCCTGGAGGGGGTGGTGGCCAGCTGCTACATGGGACTTTACAAAGGCCGGGCGCCTGAGCTGTGTTCCTTCCCCTGCTTCATGTTAGCACTGCAGCGGAAGTTCGATGATCCGTTCGAGGAGGAGAAGACCAGGCCAGGTTGCGGCAGATCAGGCAAGGGTCCCAATCCGTGAGTGAGTACGTCTGGGAGTTCTGCCAGCTAGCCGGGGTAGTCCAGGATTGGCTGGAGCAGGTGAAGATCCACTTCTTCCGAGAGGGGCTTCACCCAGAGGTGGCACAGTGGGCCATGGTGACTACAGAGCCTACCTCCCTGGCGGGGTGGTACACGCGGGTGGGTGAGGCAGAGGTCCATCTGTGTAGAGTGCAGCTACTGAAACAGCGGGGCAACCCCCCGCCGGCTTCTCCCCGTCCCCCATCGGGGGGCACTTCTCCTGGCTCACGGTGGCAAGGAGGCAGGGGGATCTCTTTATGCCCAGCGGCAACAGCTGGGATTTTGCCTGAGTTGCAACAGAGAGAGGCACAAGGTGGCCGTGTGTCCTAGCAAGAAACCTGACCCTCCGGCTGGGATGGCTAAGGGTACAGAGAAAAAGTCACTGTTCAAGAAGGGTTCAAGACTACAAGTGGAGCCGCACGAGGCGAGGGCCCTGAGTCCAGGAGGCAGTGGGAAACGACAGCGACCTGGCCTGAAGCGTGCCTGATGCCAGGTCCCTTCTAAGGGCGCGGAACTAAGGGTGAGTGGAACCAACCTTCTTTCCGTGACTGTGTCTAATCAGACTTGTGGGACTAGTGTGCACTTGTTGACTCGGGGTGCACCCGCTGCCTAATGCAGCTGTCCCTAGTGGCCCAGTTGGGGCTGCAGCAGGTCCCCCTGCGCTGCCCCATCCTGTTCGAGCAGATGGACGGGGGCACACTGGGGGCGCACTGGCCACGCATCGGACGGAACCTGTCCTTCTCCAATATGGGGGACACTGGGAGGAGCAGCGGCTCATCATCGCTGAGGTGGCCAAATATTCCCTGGTGTTGGGAGTGCCTGGGCTACAGGACCACGACTCCGATATCTCCTGGTCCTCCAACTCTATCCAATTTGTTGACCCCCCCCCTTGCAGCGACCATCTGTCCGGTCTTCTGCTGCTGTGGGCGGGGGACTCCCACAAGATGGCTGGGAGCGCGCTGGATGTCTTGGCCATCCCTTGACCCTACCAGGACCTATGGAGGGTGTTCGAGGAAACAGAGTACGACAAGCTGCCGCCCCACCATAAGACTGACTGTAAGATCAAATTACTGCCCGGTGCTAAGCTCGCGAAAAGCCATCTTTACCCCATGAGTCCGTCGGAAGCCCAGGCACTTCAGGAGTTTTTGGACAGAAACTTGAAACGGGGCTTCATAAAAAGGGTAACCAGTGATTTTGCCGCTCCTGTACTATTTGTGTGGAAGAAGGACGGCTCCCTTCGACTGTGTACTGACTATCAGGGACTGAACACAGTCTCCGCATGTAACAAATATCCACTACCCCTGATCAAAGACTTACTGAGTTGTTTGGGGAAGGGCAAAATTTTCATTAAGTTGGATTTGCGGGAAGCCTACTATCGAGTGCTGATCACCAAGGGCTACAAGCACCTAATGGCTTTCAACACGAGGATGGGCCTACCGCGTCCTCCCATTCGGGTTATCCGGGGCTCCCGGGACTTTCATGTGTTTGATAAATGAGGTTCTCCAGGATTTTCTGTTCAAGGTGGTGGTGGTGTATTTGGATTATGTACTCATTTACTCCCAGATGGAGGAGGAGCACATTCAGACTGTGCGGGCTGCGCTACAGCGGCTCCTCGACAATGACTTGTTCGCAAAACTTTCCAAATATGACTTTCATAAGGAGCGGCTGGACTTTCTGGGTTACCGGATCTCCAGCCAGGGGTTGGAGATGGACCCGGGTAAGGTGCAGGATGTGTTGCAGTGGCAGGAGCCCCGAACCAGGCATCAGTTGCAGCCGTTCCTGGGCTTTGCCAATTTCTATCGGGACTTTATCCCTAACTTTGCCCGGTTGGCTCTCTCCCTCACTGATTTGCTGCTCACAAAGGAGAAAGGGCCAGTGGCAACCAAGCCTTCGGCTCTGCTGCCATGGCCCCCAGAACGTGGGGCGGCCTTCCAGGCGTTTAAGTGCGCCTTCATGTCAGAACCTATCCTATGCCATGGCGAAGCATCACCTTCCAAGCACTTTATTGTGCATGCTGATGCTTCGGACAAGGTTATGGACGCTGCCCTGCTACAGAAGAGGGAGATGGGAGGTTGAATCCCTGTGCCTATCTCTCCCGCAAGTTTTCAGGGTCAGAGCATCACTGGATGGTTGGGGACAAGGAGACGGGGCAATCAAGTGCGCTTTGACTGCCTGGCGCCACTGACTGGAGGGCGCAGCCCTCCCTTTCAAGGTGTGGACTGACCATAGGAACTTGGTGGTGCTTCATGCTCTGGGGAAATTGTCCGCCAAACAATTGTGTTGGGCTGACTTTTTCTCCCGTTTCAACTTCACACTGCATTTCCTCCCCGGGAAGTCCAATTGCTTGGCTGACGCCCTGTCTTGGTTGCCTGAAACTTCCCCGGGGGACCCCACTCTGATTGGGACAGTGTTCTCCCCATCTCAACTGGGCTTGGCGGTCGTCACCCCCAGTCAGGTGGCATTTCGCTCCAGTCCCCCCGCCATGCCCACATCGCTTGAGGGGGCCCTCAGGGGGGCAGGGGCCCTTGAAATGCCACAGGATGAGGGTGGCAACCAACTGAAGAAATGGGGGAAGTTCTGGTGGAAGGGGGATTGACTC
The DNA here is from genome assembly GCF_021028975.2 of Sphaerodactylus townsendi. Lineage (NCBI taxonomy): Eukaryota > Metazoa > Chordata > Lepidosauria > Squamata > Sphaerodactylidae > Sphaerodactylus > Sphaerodactylus townsendi. Next base: position 57,213,025 of record NC_059436.1, on the reverse strand, counting down.
TATGTGCCCCCGGTGGTGTGCCTCCTAGCTTTGCAGGGATCTCATGATGTAAAATCGGCAGGCCACTTTGGGTTTGTGAAAACATTGCATTTGGCCCGTAGACAGTTTTGATGGAGGACGTTGAGGGGGGATGTGGAGGCTTATGTTAAAGGTTGCCCCACGTGTGCGATGGCCAAGAGGGTGCAAGGGAAGGTGCCTGGCCTCTTCCAGTCCCTGCCAGCACCCCCCGCACCCTGGAACATGATTTCCATGGATTTCATTACCAACCTCCCATCCAGCAAAGGGAAGTCAGTGATCTGGATGGTTGTGGACTTGTTTTTGAAGCAGGCGCACTTTGTCATCTTGCGCATTGCTGCCAACAGCGAGCAAGTTGGCCCGCATGTTTGTAATCCACGTCTACCGGCTCCACACGGCCCCTGATAAGATAGTATTGGACTGCAGCGAACAGTTTATTTTGCAGTTCTGGTGGCACTTTCTGAAGCTGCTGGGCACAGAACAGACTCTTTCGTTGGCAGTTCACGCGGCGACCGATGGTCAGAGCGAACGTACCAACGTGACTCTTGAACAATATTTACAGTGCTACATTAATTTCCATCAGGACAATTGGGTTGACCTGCTGCCTTTCGCTGAGTTTGCCTAAAACAACGTGGTGCATAGCAGCACGGGAAAAAACCCCTTTGTGGTTGTTTCGGGACAGTCAGCTAAGCCGTTTCCATTCCTGGGGAAGGTCCAGCAGGGACCCGTGGAACTGCAGGAATGGGTACAGACCATCTGGCAAGCATGGGGACCGATGCAGCAAGCCCTGGAGAAGGCTAAGCAGGGGTACAAGCGGCAGGCCGATAAGAAATGGGAGCCATTCACCCTTGCAGTAGGGGATTGGATGTATTTGTCCACCAAGAACTTGTGAGGACTGCAAGGATGTAGAAAACTGGGGGGAAAGTATATTGGACCTTTTCCAGTGCTCAGAGTGATTAATAATGTGACGGCCGAGTTGCAGTTGCCTAAAAACTTGAAGTCTGTACATCCTGTTTTTCATTGCAGCCTCCTCAAGAAGGCTCCCCCGCCCCCGGATGACTGGCACCCTCGGCCCCTGTTGCAGTGAGGGGCGAGCCTCACCATGAGGTAGAAGAAGTCTTAGACTGTCGGGTACATCTTGGCCAGCTACAGTATTTGATCGCATGGACCCATTTCCCAACTGGGGACAACGAATGGGTCGATTCCGAACATGTCCGAGCCCCTCGCTTAGTGAAGGCATTTCACCGGGCTTACCCCGATTGCCCGAAACAGGGGGAGGTCTTGAGGGGGGCGAAATGTCAGGACCATGCCTGTCAGTATCTTGATGTCTTGCTGTGTGTGATTTGCAATTGTTTCCCTGTTTCCCTCTTCCTTTCCTAGCAATCTCCTGGCGCCAGCCCATCTTCAAAGAGGTGTGAAAGGTTCCCAGGTTCTTTGTAACTTTGTAGTAGAAACTGTAGTGGACATTTGGTGTGGGGCGAAATGGGGGGGATTAAAGGATATAAGTCCTGACCTCTCTAGCTCAGATCCTGCTTTACATTGTTACTCTTCGTATCACCTGGAATAAACTGCTTTGGGACTTTCCTACAGTCTCTGTTATTTCCACATTCAAGACTCTTACAGAGTGTGTCTGTGTGAAGACATCTAGGGCCCTGTGCTTGCTAGAGAGCAGCAGTGGCATAGCCATAGTTGCTCACGGTGCCAAATCTCCATACCAGATGCTGCTGGGCACAGAAGCCAGAAGCCAGCCAAGCAACTCCTTGTTCCCAGCTTGCAAAGCTACAAGATAGATGAGCGATGCCAGAGAAATATCAAAAGGGAGAAGTCAGGGAGTGAGTCCCACAAAGTTCATTCCCTCTCATATCAGGCAGAGCAGATCATGCAAAATAAGAATAACATGCAAATTCTCTTGATCTGCCATCCCTGAGTAAAAAGGTGAGCTATAAATCCTACTATACAAAAGCCTAGCTGTGTTGGCAATGACTTTCTCTTTAAAGTGAAGGACTGGGAGGTGTAGTCCAGAGTGTATTGTTTCCTGAGCACAGAATGAACTACTCCCATTACCCTTGTTTGGGGGGGAGGCCTTGCTACACCTGGAACAACTCCAGCTGAGTCAATAGAGCAGGGCTGTGGGGAGAGAGGCCTCAGCACACACACACCTAGCACAGCCCAGACAAGAACTAGGCTGAGGGGTGGCAGGAGAGAGAGAAAGAGAGAGAGAGAGCAGGGCAGAAAGAGAATGAGTGTTGGGGAGGGACAGAAAGAGAGAGACACCTGGGGCCAAAAAGCGAGAACCAAAGCTGGAGCAGGCTGGCTGGCTGGCTGGCAGAAAGATAGACCAGAGATAGTTGGGGGGGGAGGGGGAGAGGGGGGGGAGAGAGAGAGAGCTGGAATAAGTGGGCAGAAAGAGAGAGAAAGAAAGAGCTGGGGTAGCAAGGCAGAAAGTTAAAAAGAGAGCTGGAGTTGTGGGGCACAAAGAGATAATAAAAACCACAACACTATATAAACTCATTAAAAACAAAAACAACGGTTGCGCCCAGGCCGGGGAGGGGAGGGGGGGCATCCAACAGGCACAGTGACAGTCTACCTGCGCAATCTGTCCATCATTTCACTACCTACCATTCTAATTCACAGCCATGTCAGTGGGCAACACTGCATTTTACACACAGGCTTCCACTGAAGCCTATTAAAAAAATAACCTAATTCTGCCTCAATCATGCCCATTTTTCTGGCATTCCAGATGGTGGCCACAAAGTGTGTGGGGTGGGGGGGATGGAAACAACTTTAGTAAACAATGGAAAGTAATGACCAACAACAGTTTTCTAGAGCTCACTGTCTCACACAATGGGCTTTACTGCTAGTCTTTTAAATAAATATAGCAGAACCCAGCTCTTCTTGGCTCATCCTTGTAGATTCCAGCTAAACCACAGTGGTTGTGCAGTTCTCTATAAAGACTCCTTGTTCAGAGGTAATCAACCTTTGACTGCCTGGTGGTTAGGAGGAGGCAACAGGGAAAAATGCTGGGATCTTTATATCCTGCTAATAAGTATCCCACCACTGGTTATTGTTGGTACCAGGCTACAAGGGACCACCTTGGGACGATCCCAAACTTCCTGTATTAGAAAAATAGTTAGTTTTTATACCCCCCCCCCTTTTGTCTACTTTTTAGGAGTCTCAAAGCAGCTTACAATCATCTTCCCTGCCCTTCCTTACAACAGATGCTTTGTGCGGTACGTGGGGCTGAAAGAGTTCTGTGAAAACTGTGACTGGCCCAAGCTTCATGTGGAGGAGTGGAAAAACAAACCTGGTTCTCCAGATTAAATTCTGTCCCTGTTAACTATTACGCCATGCTGGCATGCTAGCATAATTCACAGCACAACCACAGACAGGAACAACCCACACACAGCCCATTAAGGGAGACACACTTACTTGCCGTCGGAGAGATTGATGCCTCGGAAGAGCGGGTAGTCCTCTGGGCTCGGCTTCCCGGTGTGGTCTTCATAGAGAAACGCAGGCGACCGGCCCAGCTCCAGCCCTACCTGCTGGATGCCCTGTTCATTGTAGATGGAGATCAAGAAGGACTGGCTTCCTTTCTTTGCTTTTACAGTGGTCAGGATTGAGAAATCTTCAGGAAACAGAGATGCTGAAACCAAAGGGGGGGGGTTAGTTCTCTGTTGCGTTGCTACCAGGATTCCATCTAAAGCCACAGTGCCTCATAACATATGGAACTCCCTGCCACAAGTCATGGAAATGCCCAATAGCTTTGACTGCTTATCAAATTTAATAAAGGAGCTGCTAAATTCTCAGAAGATGTGGCTATTAATTAGTGCTAGTGCTAGTGCTGAACTGCTGGGAGGGGAGGCAGCACTGTATGGCCCGATTTCATCAGATCCAGGAAGTTAAACAGGGTCATTACCTGGAAAGGAGACCTTTAAGGAAGACTCTGCAGAAGACGGCAACGGGAAAACCTCCTTCTCCTATGACCTGAAAACCACTTACTGGGGGTCACCATAAGTCAGCAGCAACTTAACAACATTTATGTATGTTCATGTGCATTTGAGTGTTCAGTGCCATCAAGCCACTTATGACTTATGGTAACCCTATGAATTAATGTCCTCACAAATGTCCTATTGTCAATAGCCTTGCTGAGGTCTTGCAGACGGAGGGCTGTGGCTTCCTTCACTGTGTCAATCCATCTCATGTTGGGTCTCCCTCTTTTACTGCTGCTTTCCACTTTTCCTAACGTTATTGTCTTACAAAACTGCTAACAGTTCTGAAAGCAAACTCTTATCAGATTCCCAGGGTAGAAGTAAGTGATGTAGGTATAGATTTTTGGAGGGGGGGCCATGCCCCCACCTACTCCTGAGGGCATGGCCATGCCTCCCCAAGCCCTGCCCCCGGCCTCAGTGCTTATAAAAACAACGCTCCAAGGCCAGGGAATGCAAACTTCCCTGCCCCGCCCACCCCCCCACCCCCCACCAGCTGGGCTCCCAGCCCGCAGCCAGCAATCCCTTCTGCCTTCCCCTCTGGGCAGAGGCATAGCTAGGGAAAATGGAGCCCACTGCAAAATCTGAGTTTTGCACCCTGCCCAGCCCCCCATGGGCAGCCACTGTGATGCTGGAATCCACCCCCAAACAGCATCACTTTCAGTGGTGCTTAAACTAGGAAGCCCAGATTCTCCTTTTAAATCCACCTTAAAAGGAGAATCTGGGGTCCCCAGTTAAAACAACATTGCAAGTGATGCTGTTTTGGGGTGGATTATCTCCCACCCATAAACAGCATCACTTTCAATGTTTAAACTGGGGACCTCAGAGTCTCCCTTTAAATCCATGCCAAAGGGGGTGGATTTAAAAGGAGAATCTGTGGAAATTTGGGGGGTGCCTGCTGTCAGGGGTGCAATTGTTAAGCTAGCAGCACCAAACTTTCAGGGTATCTTTAGGAGATTCTCCTGATGATACCACCCAGGTTTGGTGAAGTTTGGTTCAGGGGGTCCAAAGTTACGGACCCTCAAAGGTGTAGCCCCCATCTTCTATTAGCTCCCATTGGAAACAATGGGGGATGGGGCACCCACTTTGGGAGTCCAGAACTTTGGCTTCCAAACCTCACCAAACCTGGGTGGAATCATCAGGAGCGTCTCCTACTAATACCACCCAGGTTTGGTGAGGTTTGGTCCAGGGAGTCCAAAGCTATGGATTCCCAAAAGGGGTGCCCCATCCCCCATTGTTTCCAATGGGAGCTAATAGGAGATGGGGGGTACAGATTTGAGGGTTCATAACTTTGGCCCCCATGAACCAAACTTCACCAAACCTAGGTGGGATCATCAAGAGGGTCTCCTAAAGATACTCTGAAATTTTGGTGATGCTAGCTTAACAATTACACCCATGACAGCAGGCACCCCCCCCCCCAAGAGGCAGGGCTAGATGTCTTCACTAGAAACATGCTGCAGTGAGGATGTTGGAACCTGGATGAAAAGGTGCTGATTCTTTTGAAACTTGGTTGCATCTAGATTAAATTTTCATTGGGAATTCAGCCCAGATTTTCTTCCAAAAAGTCAACTGGGCCTTCAATTCCCTCCAACCCACCCCAAATTTTAGATATCCAGAAATTCCACAGATAATTCTCTATCATACTCTTATGCATTGCCTTTGTTTTAATAGAAGGGAGAAAAAATTACCATAAGCTGTTGTGTAAAATTATTCATTCTTTTAAAACTCCATAAAGTGGCAAAATTAGTTTCCTTGCAAGCACTGCCTGCCTCTACCGCTACAGAAATTTAGGATGGGAAAATTTGTCTGTTCAATTTCTGAACCTCAGCCTGCTGCTCCTGAAAGACAGGGAGCCAGGCCAGAAGAAGGGTTGCCCCCCCCCCCCCATCAGTAGAGACTGCCAGGTGCACTGGAGGCTAAGCAGTTGGCCAGTCAATAAACTTTGGCCAACTGACTGACCAAAGACTGTAAAGCGATGGTCAAGTGGTGTTAAAGCATCAGTTAAAGCATCAGCATCAGCATCACTGGTGTTAAAGCATCAGAAGGAAAAAAGATGGTGATTTATTGTTGTTGTTCGAATACAATTAATACTTCAGCATTGATGGTGGAAAGCACTTTCATGTCACAGGTGATTCATGGGTTTTCAAGGCAAGAGACAGCCAGAGCTGTCTTATCATTGCCTGAACTTCCTTAGGGGTCTTCCACCCAAGTGCTGACCAGGGCTGACCCTGTTTAGCTTCCAACATCTGACAATATTGGGCAGAGGCGTATTGGGGGGAAATGGTGCCCAGGGACCACCCCTGCTCCAGGCGTCCCCCAACCACAACCCCTGCACTCACCCCCACGCTCAGGGGGCAGGGGCGGCTCAGATGGGCACTGCAGCAGCAGGCTGGCTGTCTTTAGGTCCCTCCCCTGCACCGACCCAGCTCTTCTGAGCCAGTTCGGTGCAGGGGAGGAGGGGAGTGGGGGCTATTTTGCGCGCACCCCTCCCTGTCCCCATGGGCTCACTAAGCCCATCCAGGTCAGGGCAGACTTCAGCATCGCTCAGCCATTATTTTATGAGTCATGATTAATCAACAAGACTGAAACTTGCATTACTTACAAAAATCAAGGAAATTAATCTTGAAAACCAGTTTACAGTTACAACATTAAAACAGAAATAAAGCAAACTACAAGGGGCCTGCCCTGACCTCTCTCCGAAATGGTCCACCACAATATGGTAATAGAACTGCTACAACCAGAGGGCCAACTGATCCTGTTCTTCTCTGGTTGGAAGGAAGCAGAGCCAGCCAGTTGGGACGTGATGTGATGTCATTGTTATCCCTACTGCTCTTAAACCTTTATGTTGTTTGAGTTTGGCAACACCTGCAGATACAGCAGATGGCCAGGAGAGATTCTGCTCTACTTGCCATAGTTTGTCTCCAGGTAGCAGAAGGTCTAGGTGAGCCAGCAACTGCCCACAGGGTCACCCTTGCTCACCAACAAGACCCTTCTGAAAAGGTCCCCTCAACCAACTGGTGTGTGCAACAGGAAAACAGGCACAGAACCTTTCCCAGCGCCATGTGGGGCAGCAGGGAGCCAAGCCAAAGTCATGTTTTTGGAGAACCTGCTGTGAGAAAAACGAGGGACAGTGCTGAATTCCAAAGTTCTCTGGTTCCATCGAAACACCCTCACTTAGGATTCATTTCTTTCTTGTGAGAAACAAGCCAGGGCAGAGGCGTTCCTCCCATGGGGCAAAGTGGGCAGCTGCCCAGGGCACCACCTTGTGGTGGGTGACAAAATTGCAGATTCGTTTGTGGGGGATTTTGTATTTTCAGCGTTTTTTCCATTTTTTGCCTGCAGAGGGCGCAGTTTATAGGCTAGCAGCACCATAATTTCACGGATTTTCCAAGAGACTCTCCTAATGATATGACCCAGGTTTGGTGAGGTTTGGTTTAGGGAGTCCAAAGTTATGGACTCCCAAAGGGAGTGCCCCATCCCCCATTGTTTCCAATGGGAGCTAATAGGAGATGGGGGCTACACTTCTGAGGGTCCATAACTTTGGACCCCCTGAACCAAACTTCACCAAACCTGGGTGGTATCATCAATAGGGTCTCACAAAGATACTCTGAAATTTTGGTGCTGCTGTCTTAATAATTGCACCCCTGACAACAGGCACCCCCTAAATTTCTCCAGATTCTCTTTTTAAATCCACTCCCTTCTTGCCAAAGCTTGTTTTCTTTCTTTCTTTTATGCTCTCAATGCCTAATAAAGGTTGTTGTTGTTGTTATTGTTTTTAAACACCATTGAAAATGATGCTGTTTGGGGGTGGATTCCAGCATCACTTGTTTAAACTAGGGAGCCCAGATTCTCCTTTTAAATCCACCTTAAAGGGAGAATCTGGGGTCCCCAGTTTAAATAACATTGAAAGTGATGCTGTTTCCCCCAACTGGGGGGACTGGATACAACACCATAAAATGTTTTCATAGCAGTAATAAAACATTTTGAAAGCATTTTGAAAATGTTTTTTAAAAAATTATTTCTGCTGTGTGGCATGGCCTATTGCTGTGTTCAGATTTGTGAGTTGGGGCATGTTCTATAATGTGATGGTGACTTTGAAACGATCTGGTGGAAAAAATCATTGTTTGGTCACAATGGGGGAGGGTGGCCATCCATGGGGGGGGCATCAAACTCAGGTTTTGCCCCAGGGCTCCAGTTTTCCTAGGTACACCTCTGAGCCAGGGAGTCTGTATTTTTGCACTGGGTCCCCTGGGAGCCAGTGTGGTGTAGTGGTTAAGAGCAGGTGGGTTCTAACCTGGAGAGCCAGCTTTGATTCCCCACTCCTCCACCTGAGTGGGAGAGGCTTATCTGGTGAACTAGATGTGTATTCCTACTTCTACATTCCTGCTGGGTGACCTTGCGCTAGTCACAGTTCTCTCAGGACTCTCTCAGCCCCACCTACCTCACAAGGTGTCTGTTGTGGGGATAGGAAGGGAAAGTAACTTGTAAGCCACCTTGAGTCTCTTTACAGGAGAGAAAGGCGAGGTATAAATCCAAACTCCTACTACTACTCCTCTTCTTATTCTTCCCCTCCCACAAACTTTCCCCATTAAAATTATTGCATTTTTCAATGTTATGTGAATTGAAAAGAGAAGGACAGTTCCCTGTGCAAGCACTGCATTGCTACTGATCCATGGGGTGATATCACATCACCACCTTCCTACATGACCCAGCTGAGTGGCACCTGGAAACAGTCCCCTCCTGCCCATCTCCTGCTTCTACCTGGGATGCCACAACTGACAGCAACAGCAATCCTGTGACAGGTGAAGGCCCTCATGTTAGGTCTCAGAATCTTAAATCAATAAATGGACTCTGAGGTATTGATTTATTGAGGAGGTATCAAAGCACCAAACTTGGCAAAGCCAGTTCTGACAAAGCTGGCATTTGTCAGGACCATGCCTGTCAGTATTTTGATGTCTTGCTGTATGTGATTTGCAATTGTTTTCCTGTTTCCCTCTTCTTTTCCCAGCAATCTCCTGGCGCCAGCCCATCTTCAAAGAGGTGTGAAAGGTTCCCAGATCCTTTGTAGCTTTGTAGTAGAAACTGTAATGGACATTTGGTGTGGGGAGAAACGGGGGGGGGGGGATTAAAAGATATAAGTCCTGGATCTGAGCTCTCTAGCTCAGATCCTGCTTAAATTATTACTCTTCGCATCACCTGGAATAAACTGCTTTTGGACTTTCCTACGGTCTCTGTTATTTCCACGTTCGAGAGTCTGACAGCATTCACAGTCCCTTTTATCCCCCATTGAAAGCCCTCTCCCGTTTTCCCAAGCGATTGTGAAAAACAATCTTTGGAGCTAAGGCGTCCCAAGATCAGCAGCGGATAGCAAGAGCGAGCCACCTGGCTTCCTGACCCTATGAGATATGCAATTCTTTCCTCATAGGATAGAGGTGCCAAGGGAAGCATAGTTGTCTACACAGCGTGTGAAGCCATAAAGTAAAGATCAAGGAAAGAATGTCAGTGGTTACTTATAGCAGGCTGGTTACGTATATCTTTCTAGCAGCATTAATTTGTTATTTCAGGCAGCTACATGGATCTGGGAATGTATCTCAACCACCTAGAGAACATCCCCCTGACACCTGGCACACAGGGAACAGCTGCTGCTGAGCCCCTACCAGTGGCAGTCATGGACGTGCATAATCCGGCCCAAGAGTTGCGCCCCAAGCAACAGGCGCAACTCTTGAGAGAAGTGTTCCAGCAGCAACAGGAGGCCCAGGCAGCCGTAATGCAGGATATGGGTCAGATCCTGGAGAAAGATGTGGCCAGGGTGTAGCTGAAGGTGCATCAGGGCCATCCCTGAGGATGAGCCGATTCCCAGCCCCAGCCATCTTCCCTACATCCTCCAGGCAAATTTGGGGTCAGATAACAAGATCAAAGGTTTTCTGGAGGCCTTTGAGAAGACAGCTAAAGCAACTGGTTGGTCCCTATACCAATGAGCTATTATTGTGGGACTCTTCCTGACAGGGGAAGCCCAGGCCTTACTAAAGGAGGAGAAGGTCTTACCAAAGGCCTTATCAAAGGAGGAGAAGGCCTACTATGACTTGCTGAAGGCCACCATCCTCAACCACTTTGTGTTCTCTCCAGAGACTTATCAACAAAAGCTCAGGGCCTTGACCTTCCCAAAGGCCGCTCGAACCAAGGTGCATGGCCTGGTAGAGCAGTGACTACAACCAACAACAGCACGGAAGAAGCACATCATGGAACAGATGACCCTGGAGCAGTTCTTACAAGCCAACCCAGCCCAGGTCCACACCTCAGTGGCCTTTGGCCAACCCAGTGACTTGAAGGAAGCAGCAAGCCTCCTGGAAGTTTTCATGGCCACAGAGCACCAGGACCTTAAAAAGCAGAAGGACCAGGGGCCACAGGTGAGGCCACTGGGTTTCCCATAACCTGATCTGGCGCCTCAATGGATGATGGCCCACATCACTGAAAGGTCTGTGGGGCTTCTGATCACTGCCACCACTACCAGCAGCAGGGGGAAGGCGGTGGAGGGGGAAAGTGAAGCCACAGGAAATGGCCTGTGCTTCAGATATGGGCCTTGGGGTCACTTTCACCAGGTATGCCGCCTTATGGAGTGTTATGCCAAATGGGAGGAGGCCGTGCGTGCAGGGACCCTGGCTAGGAAGCCGCCACACAGTGATTGCAGCTCTACTGGTGGTACCTGCCAACCTGGCCATAAAAGACCGCTGAACCCCCTGGCCCCAAGAAAGCCCCTAGGAAGAAAAGGAGAGCCCACAGGAGGGGGTGTGGTATTTGGGGAATTGGTGGAAAGTGAGGGTGAAACCAAGGTGGGGATAAAAGCCCACCAGACCTGGATGGCAGGACAGGACAGATGGCTGGCTCCCAGAACAACAGGGGAAGACCAGAAGCCCATGGTCAAAGGCCCAGTGAAGGCCAAGCTGCTGTCAGAGGGAAGGCCCAACAACCACAACAGGAGGGAGGGAGGGGCGGATCTTGGCCTGCGGATGTTGATAACAGTGTCCTTTGGGATGAGCTAGGCTTGGAGTGGGCCCCTTTAGCAAAGCCTCCCTCCTTGTTCTTTAGCCATGTGTTCATGGCTTTCCTCCCAAACACCCTCAATTACCAAATCCCCACTCTGCTTCCCTTTGAAAACTCCTCTGCATTTACTTGCACTGCCTTTCATTTGAGGGCTGAAGTAACAGCAGGTCATTTGGACAAACTGAACAGGAAAACAACAGAAGGCTTCACAAAGCCCTGGACTTCCATCCAATGGACACAAGCAAAGTCTCAAATCTGCTTGCCCTTTCCAAGGATTTTATAAGCCTTGTGCCAGGGTTCAGTTCCTGTTGCAAGTACCACTGCAATGGCTTGACCCCAGAATATGTAAATTCAAGAACAGATAAGCCACCAAGATGTTTCACTAGTGTTAGTTGAAACATTTTTCTCTTTCCCTCTACAGAATTTTCACCTGGTCCCCTCTATCCGTCCTGAAATTGCACTTCAGGAGAATGGTTAGATGACTTCCACGTGACAACAAAGCTTTGGCTTTTTTCCCCATTGGCACTGGCCCCTTTCATTGAAGAAATACAAGGGTGAAGAAGAAGAAGAAGAAGAAGAAGAAGAAGAAGAAGAAGAAGAAGAAGAAGAAGAAGAAGAAGAAGAAGAAGAAGAAGAAGAAGAAGAAGAAGAAGAAGAAGAAGGAGGAGGAGGAGGAGGAGGAGGAGGAGGAGGAGGAGGAGGAGGAGGAGGAGGAGGAGGAGGAGGAGGAGGAGTTTGGATTTATATCTCCCCTTTCTCGCCTGTAGGAGACTCAAAGGGGCTTACAATCTCCTTTCCCTTCCCCCATCACAACAAACACCCTGTGAGGTAGGTGGGGCTGAGAGAGCTCCGGAAAGCTGTGACTAGCCCAAGATCATCCAGCTGGCATGTGTGGGAGTGCACAGGCTAATCTGAATTCCCCAGATAAGCCTCCACAGCTCAGACGGCAGAGCGGGGAATCAAACCCGATTCTCTAAATTAGAGTGCACCTGCTCTTATCCACTACGCCTCTACTGCTCTCTAAAGGAGTATCTCTGAACTGAAAAAGGCAGGAGGCTAACTTTAAAATAAAAATGAATCTGGAAATTCAAAGGACCTGGCAGACAGACTGCTGTGATATCATATAGCAATTTGTCAATTATCAATGTAAGGTGATTCCCGAAAAGTTCCCCAGTAACATGGAAAGGGAATGTGAGGAGGACAGTGATATAAGCAGAACTGGGAACGTTCCACACAACCGCAACTCCGCCACCCCTTTCCTTTGTGTGATCTTTCAAAAAAGCAGGTTTGGGAAAAACCACAGAAAAGCCGGGGAAAAGCTGGAAGATGCATGAGTGAAAGCCGCCATACTGGGGCTCAGAAGGAGGACCCCAGACTCTCTTTTGAGATGCTGCAACTACAGCAAACACTGAACTCCAGAATTTGTTCCTGATGCAAAGGCCAAGCCGTGGGACATGGGAAATAACAGAAAGTGTGCTTCTTACCATCTGCAGAGTTCATTTCCCACACTACTCAGTAGCTTCAGTCTATTCCCACACACTTGGTTTTGAAAGGCTTGCTATTTCTTTGCTAAAAGATACAGATTAGTTTTCATTTCCAGGAATCAGCCCAGGAGGCGGGTGGTTTGGTCCTATTTATTCCCACAGCCAGTTTTCTAGTTGCCACCCAATTCCACTAAAACCCAATTTCAGGCTGAACTTGGGTTTACCTACTCAGAAGAAAAAACAAGTTCAGTTTTGCTAAAAAACACACACATCATCATCATCATCAAAATCCCTCCAAGAAGGGAGGAATCTTCATTTCCCTTAGTTGTCAAGTTTTGCCTAAACCAAAAGTCAGATGTGAAATCTGAGGCGGCTACCTAAACAGAGTGTCCACTATAATGCAGTGAGGCCTGTGCAATTGTTGCAATTGTTCTAGGATGCCAGCCTCACTGGAAACGAAGCCCCAGAAAGCAACCAGTTGTTTAACCTGTGCATTCATCTGCCTCAGGATGCTTGACACCAACGTTGGAATTGTGAGCACTGCCACTATGTCAGTGAATGAATCTCCCTCTCCAGTGTAACTTGCTTTATTCAGGCCTTCACATAAAAGAATGAATTAGCCCAGGAATAAATATAACCCTCTATTATTCCATTTGGCTGGAAGATGGACTTTGGGGGGCAAAGGTCCCATGCTGTGATTAAACTTGCTCTTTGGTTACATACAGGGGCTCCCACTCATCAAAATGGTTTTGGATCCTGGCTCTTGTTGCTGGGCAACCAAACCCAAATTATTATTTTCAATTACATTTAATAGTCTTAAAGAGCTGCTGGCTGTGCCAAGGTAATAGAATTCATGTCACCCTCCACAGTCCTGGGAGTCCAGCAATCAGTATTTAGCAGCAGAAAGGAGTCAAATTTGGAAACCAGCTGGCAAAAGGGAGCTTTGGGAAGGAAGGGGTGCAGGTATTTCACCCCATCATCTGTGAGTGGTGCCGCAAGACCACTGTTGCCCTGGCCAATTCACTGGTTCCACACACCGGCTGCTTTCAGTTGTTGATAACATGTCAGACCAGTCCCTGGATGTGCTTGTGGTCAGCACAAATCCCTCTGCTTTAAAAGCGAGCCCTAGGGCAACTGCTCAAACAGAGTCATTAAGTTCTGTGGTTGCCACAGGAAATCAACAGGCAAACAGAGCAAATCTTCTGAAAATACATTGCCTTTCTACCATTTGACTTAGCTGAATTCTGACTCTCCTACTGAAATCCAATCTCTGCCTCCCACGACAAACACACGCATTTGAAATCTGAAATAATATTCCTACCAGAATGGATCTCAGGTTGGGAAAACAGAGGGTGAAAATGAGTAGTGTGCAAGCATAATATTACAATAAGACTCTTCTTACCAGGATAAAGCTGCTTGGTCGGGGCACTCAACTGAGCATCTTTTGTTACTCGATAGGCCACATCAGCTTCTTTGGAGGACCTTCTGCTTGTGCAAAAACCTGTTGTCTTTGATATACCATCAGGTAAATTGTGAAAATCTAACACCTTCAAGAGATCCACAGGCTCTGCTGTAAAGAAAGAAAGAATAGGAGAATTCAGAATCAGCAGGTACTGTTGCAAAGATACAAGACAGGCAGGGTCAACCAGCCTCTAGAGGGCGCCTGGAGATTTCCCGTAATTACAACTGATCCGTTACTCTCAGGAAAATGCTGCTTCATGAAGCAGGCTCTATGGGAGTCTCCACCCCAAATCGTCACCCCAGGCTCCATCCCCAAATACTCAGGCTTTTCCTAACCCAGAGATGCTCATCCTAAACACAGGGCAGAACAAGAAAAAAAGTGTGTGTGTGGGGGGGGGGGGATTGCAGAGTTGGCAAAGTTGTCATCTGAGAGAAGATGTGGGAAGTTTCCCACAGTATGGGGTTTGCCTTGAAATGCACCAGATACCTGGGATTGGGGGAGTTATAAAAAAATCAGTCATCTGCACCATTCCTGCCATTAGGTTTTTCTATTTGTTCTGTTTCTAATGGTGCTCTCACATTCTGAAAGTTGCCAACATATATACAAGAGTGAATAAAATCTATTTAAAATTTCAACAAAAGCATCAAATCAACAAACATGGAATCCATTTGCATAATCCAAATAGCAAATACAGCATCATTAGACATTAACTCCACATGCCCTGCTTTCGGTTAACGCTTTCTCCTCTTCTGCCATTTGATCTCTTTGTCAATAACTGTTACCCTTTATTGTTTGAGTGTTTCACAGCTGGAATCAACTGGCTGCGTGGCCAGAGTCTGGTAGTTTTTGCTCCTAATGTTTCATCTGCATCTATGGCTGGCATCTTCAGAGGCATGCTACAATTAGATGTGTTTCTCTCTGTGGCACAGGGTAGAGTGATTGTGCCTGCCACACTTGTCGGGTAGACAAAATATATACCCCACCACACAATCAACCCACAATGTGTCATAAAGAGAAAAACTCATCATGAAATGCCTCTGAAAATACCAGCCATAGATGCGGGCAAAATATGAGGTGCAAAACTACCAGACCATGGCCACACAACCCAGAAAACCCACAACAACCTGCTATTCTTCTCAAAAAACCCTCCCTCTAGCCAGGGGCGGAGCGAGGGGGAACTGTGCCCGGGGCGCGTGTGTGCCCTGTGCCCCTGCCGCGGCACCACCCACCCCAGCCCTGCCTCAGAATGCCATGGAACGCCTCCACCACACCCCCTGTACGCCCCAGCCATGCCCCAGCACCAGGGCGCACCCGGGGCATCACGCTCCCCTGCCCCATGGGTGCTACGCCACTGCCTCTAGCATACATTTCATATGTCAGGGCTCAAGCAAACTCTTCTCCGTGAATACAGCTACTGGCATCCAAGACAAAAAACTGCTCCTAGAGTTTTCCCCATCTAGGAAAAAGCTCTAGAAAAAGGGGACATACCACTGAATTGTCTTTATGCTTCTAAATAGGACTGCTTGGAAGGCAGTGCTATCCCAAACCTGACAAATTCCTGGGATCCTTAGGTTGGAGTGATCATGCTCTCCTGGAGCATGATCCCTATAGCAGAAAGGGGAAGCCAAGTTAGTCAGACATGTATTCTAAACTGTAAGAAAGCTGATTCAGTAAATTTAGGGAACTACTGGGCATAATCCCATGGTCAACAATACTAAACAAGAAGGGACTGCACAATGGATAGGATTTGTTTTTTTCAGTGAGAAACTGAAGGTGTGATTTCAAACTATTCCAATCAGGAGAAAAACAGGAGATAGCTAAAGAACTGGGATGGATGTCTAAATAACTTTCAGCTGAGCTGAGATTTAAAAGGGGCATATACAAGAAATGGAAAGGAGGGAAATCACCAAAATGGAATTCAGACAAATAGCCAGGATGTGTAAGGAGAAAGTCAGTAAAGTTAAAGGGCAGAATGAGCTCAGACTTGCTAGAGAAGTTAAAACAGTAAAAATGGCTTTTTGGTTATGTCCAAAGCAAAAAGGAGAACAAGGAAATGACAGAATCACTATGTGGAGAAGATGGCAAAAAGCTACACGGAGATGTAGAAAAGGCAGAATTATGCAAAGCCTTCTTTGGCTTGGTCTTCTCCCAAAAAGAAAACAGTGCTCAACCTGGGGAAAATTGAGCAGATTATGCAGTAGGGGAAATCCAACACATAATAGATAAAGAGGTAGTACTGGAATACCAGGCTACTCTAAATGAATTCAAATCTCCACTGCCTCTAAATGAATTCAAATTCCCAGGGTATGAACTGGCAGAAGTAATCTCAGAACCACTTGTTATAATCTTTTAGAACTCCTGGAGAACAGTTGAATCCCTAGAGGAGGACAAATGTTATTCCTACCTTCAAAAAAAAAAGGGGGGGGGGAGAAGTCTCAAACAATGATTGCCCAGTCAACCAGGAAAGATTCTGGAGCAGATCAGTAGACAGATGGTCTGCCAGCACTTAGGAGGGAATACTGTAATCACTACAAGTCAACAAGGGTTTCTCAAAAACAAGTCATGCCAGACTCATCTCATCTCTTCTTTTTGATAGAGTGACAAGCTTGGTAGATGAAGGGAATGTTGTGGATATAGCGTAACCTGACTTCAGTAAGGCCTTTGACAATTTTCCCCATGATATTCTTGCAAAAAAGCTAGCAGAACGTGGGCTAGACAATGCTGCTGTCAGGTAGATTTGTAATTGGTTGACTGAGCAAACCCAAAGGATGCTCACCCATGATCATCCTGCAGAGAAATGACTAGTGGGTTGTTTCAGGATTCTTCACATGGCCCAGTGCTATTCAATATGTTTATCAATTACTTTGATGATGGAATAGAGGGCAAGCTAATCAAATTTGAAGACAATACCAAACTAGGAGGGCTAGTTAATACTCCAGAGGACATGGTCAGAATTCAAAAAGACCTTGAGAGAGCTGGGCCAAAACTAAAAAAATGAATGTCAACAGAGTTAGGCAGAAAAAATGAAATGCAGAATATAATGGGCATCACCTGTCTTGAGAACAGTACATGTGAAAGGGATCTGGGAGTCTTAGCAGACGACAAGCAGAACATGAATCAGCAATGTGATGTGGCAGCTAAGAAAGTCCACGCAATTCTGGGCTGCATCAACAGGAGTCTAGTGTCTAGATCAAGGGAAGTAATGGTACCACTCTATTCTGCATTCATTAGACCTCATCTGGAACAATGTGTGCAGTTTTGAGCGACATAATTCAAGAAGGATACTGACAAGCTGCAGTGTGTCCAGAGGAGGGCAACCAAAATGGTAAAAGGTCTGGAATCCATTCCTTACGAAGAAAGGCTTAGAGTCTGGAGAAGAGAAAGCTAAGGGGTTACATAATAACCATGTTTAAGTATTTGAAGGGATGTCAGGTCAAAGAGGGAGCAAGCTTGTTTTTTGCTGCTCCAGAGACTAAGACATGGAGTCATGGATTCAAGGTACAGGAAAAGGGATTTTACCTAAATATTAGGAAGAACTTTCTGATGGTCAGAGCTGTTCGACAGTGGGAAATGTTGCTTTGGAGTGTGGTGGCGTCTCCTTCTTTAGAGGTTTTTTTAAGAGAGGCTGGATGGCCATCTGGCAGGAGTGCTTTGATTGTGCACAGCAGGAGGCTGGACTTGATGGCCCTTGTGGTCTCTTCCAATTCTATGATCTCCAGACTACAAATATCCATTCAATTGAAAGAAATGGGGGGGGACTTTACAGCATCATACCCTGCTGAGTTTTTCCCCCTCCCCAAGCCTTGCCCTTCCCAGGCTTCACACACAAGGATCCATGAATTCCTCAACCCAAATCTGGCAACCTGAGAACACACTGCAGTGAAAGGGACCATCCCAAGACTTGCTACCAGACTTGAGGCCCAGCAAGGACCCCATTAGAAAAGCCGGCTCAGTCGTTGAGCAAGAACAGGCCCAGAGGCTCATTCTGTCTATTTATTTTTGCATTTTTATCCCACCCAGTGTACCACAGGGCTCAGGGCAATGTACAACCAGAAATTAATGCAGTAAACAATAAAACATGAAACAGTTAATTAAATATATCAGATAAATCCCAAATCACAGATTCTCCAACTACAAAAACTAAAATACAATGAAGTAACATAGAATTGCTCCACCTACAGCATAATCCTCCCCAAACAGTCCCCAAATGGGCCCACAACAGACAGTGCCCTTGTATGAAAGGCACCCAGTCCCCTTATCAAAGAGGCAAGAAGGAAAACAGAAGAAAAACACCCTGCATTTCAAAGGCCCCAACAAGATGAGGTAGATTAATGTGGTTACCCGTGAATACATTGAGGCCAAACAACATGTGCCATTTTTGGCAAGGTGGGTAGAGTCTCCCCAGATTCAGTTCATCCTTCCTATGGGCATAAAGCAGCTACAGAGAAAGGCATCTGTAAGCTTGGGTGGAGGAGTGGCAGAGGCCATCCCCTTTCTGCCATTTTCCTGAGCCAAAACTGCCCCTTCAGGCAGTTATGGGCGTAACTTTGGCACTGCAGATGGAGGTGTATGCACATGTGCAACTCCAAATTATAACAATAACTCTCTTCTGGAACTGTTTTGGCTCAAGGAAATGGCACAGAGGGGAAACCAGGTGCCCCTCTTCTTGCCACCCCATAGTTCTGAGCAGAACTGGGGTCCTGAAAACTTTAAAAATGCATTTATCCAGAGATGCTGTATGATGGCAGGGAAAGCAAGTTGAGTCCAAGGAACCCCAGGAAAACTGACCTAAAAATATAACATGTAGTTTGGCCCTGAACAAGAAACACATAGTTCCAATGCATGAAAATCACCCTGTCTGAGGCATATAAAATGAATGCTTCATGTTGCATCGTCTGCAATGATGGTCACTATGTACATCTGGCATTGTTGGAAAACAGTCCTGTATAAGCACATGAACCTGTTCTGAAATCAGGGAATTGAGGAGGCAGAACAGTGGGGGTGGACCCAGTGGTGGGATTCAAATAATTTAACAACTGGTTGTTTACAAGCACCATTTTAACAACTGGCTCTACCAAAGTGGTGTGAACCTACTGAATCCTACCACTGAGTGGACCACAGCCAGAACCCGTTGTGGCCCACAGCTGAGCAGTGCTGGGAGAAAAAATAAAAGGTACAAAGTCATGATAGAGTTTCTGGTGTCATATCTGGGGCTTCCTACAGGTGGCACCATGATATATATAATGCTAACCATTCACCCATCCCCATAGCCCAAAATGTTTTTTTAAAAGCATATCAGGAATCTAATTCATCTCAGGCAAACTGTTGGGACAAGTAGAAGTCCCTCTTCCCCTGCAGTCGTGAGTTGAATCAGACTCCTGAAATGCTTTAAAAAGCAGTTCGCCAAACCTGCTATGTGGCTGCAGGGACAGCAAACTGGGTCTGGAGAACTGAGATCCGGCTCATTAACAGCATAACCTGTTACTCAGCATAACCTGTAATGAATTCCTAACCAGTAATTTTGGCTGCCTTGTTCTACTCTTTTTCCAGCTTTTCTTTCTGAGATTCAGCAACCAGAACTTTGATCAATTATGCACAGTGTTTGCTGCATGGTGGAGGTGAATGTCTGCCAAGGTAAGATTTCTTGTACGGACACATTTCCACTAGCCCTGCTTTCACTTTCCACTCTCTCTGCAGCAAGCAAATCCACTTACATCATGATTTTAATTCTGCTTCACTGCCAGAGTGAATTTTGCTTCACTGCCAGATTTGCCAGCGGGCACAGCTTTGCCCCGACATCTTTCCTCGACCAGCAACCTAGTCTTACCCCCCCACACACACACACACACTCCCTCATGCTGCTCTGCACGCTTCCCCCTCGCCCTCCTCTCTGTTGCTGACTATTTCCCCCTTCTTATCCTGCTATGTCATTTCTATTGCTCATGGTCCCCGCCCCGCTCCTACATATCTTTAGACCTTTAGATTTAGCAAATTAAATAACCATTTTGAAAGATTGATAAATTGACACTAATGCTGAAAAATGTAAAAAAAAAAAAATAGTAAGACTACTCGATTGGTCCAAACACCCAATTTGCCCCAACATTTGATTACGAAACTGGGACGTCTCCAGTGATTCCTGACAACACTGGAAAAAGCCCATCGGTCTTGACATTTGGGTTTGCAGCACTTCGGGAGATGGACAATCGTGAGCCTGGGGAGCTTAGCAAATGGCAGTTCACGTTGTCCTTTTGTGGTTTTGAGTTTGCATGTGGCCATTACTTTGCCCCTTACTTCCCACCATAAAGCCAATCTTGGGCCCCTTCCGCACACGCAAAATAATGCGTTTTCAAACCACTTTCACAACTGTTTGCAAGTGAATTTTGCCATTCCACACAGCTTCAAAGAGCACTGAAAGCAGTTTGAAAGTGCATTATTCTGCATGTGCGGAATGAGCCTTGGTTTGGGCAAAATGTATTCAAGACTTTTCTTTAATCATTCGCCTTTTTAATACCGATACAACGCTCTATCAATAGATCAATAGATTGATCTATTGATAAGATTAAAGATAAAAATTAAAGATTATATTAAAAATTAAAGCACTATGTTATAGAAGGAGTCTGCTCTGGATATGGTTGAGATATAAAACATTCATTGCAAATGTTACTCCTTTATGATTGTCCCCAATCAAAGTATTTTCAAGAAACAAAGTGATCATGCAGGAGAAATGGCTTACTTACAGAGGATTGTTCACATGACAAAATGAGAAATGGGAGCTGAAACCATTGGATGAATTAAAACACATGGTTGAAAATTGGTTCTATTACTATGAATTACTAGAAACATTCAAAGCAGACAACAGGAATACAGGTTTTGTCACAAAAATGACAGAATTTGAAAATAACCTCTGTATAAATGATGATGAACTGATTACTAAAATGTGTAAGATGTTGCTAAAGTCGCATACCGAGGAAGGGGGCGGGAATTGGTGATGGTAAAATGGGCTAGAAACATCGGGAGAAGCATACAAATGGAACAATGGGAAAGATTATGAAAAAAGATCTGAAATGTACAGCTTGTTATAATCTGAAAGAAAATTACTATAAAATGATGTGTAGATTGTATTTAACACCAAAAAATTGTCTAAAATGTATAAAGGGCTATCAAACAAATGCTGGAACTGTCAACAACAGGATGGGTCTTTTTTATATGTGGTGGACATTTAAAGAGGCAAAATTGTTTTGGGATACAATTTTAAAACAAGTGCAAAATATTGTGAAAATAACAACTGAGAAAAAACCTGAGGCATTCTTGTTGGGGCTGATGAGGGAGGATCAATATAGAACACGTGACAACTGCAGCAAGGATTTTATATCAATACCAGGTGTAAAGGACAGTTTAATATTAGGAATATATTATCGTCCCCCTGACCAAAGTGCACAAGAGGATTCTGAGATGGAAAAAGAAATTAGAGAGGCCAACAAAAACAAAAATGTAGTGGTAATGGGTGATTTTAACTATCCCCATATAAACTGGAAAAATGCATGTTCAGGTCATAGTAAGGAGAGAGCATTCCTGGATATGCTAAATGACTGTGGCTTAGAGCAGATGGTTGTGGAACCAACCAGGGGAGAGGTGATCCTAGATCTAATTCTATGTGGGACCCAGGACCTGGTGCAGGAAGTCAGTGTTGTTGAGCCGATAGGGAACAGCGACCACAATGCTGTCAGATTCAGTATCTCAGCATGCGAACAAGTGGCAACTACTAATGTAGTTACATTCGCCTTCAGAAAGGGAAATTTCGCAAAGATGAGGGGGATAGTGCACAGGAAGCTGAAAGGGAAAATCAAGAGAGTCAAAACTGTCCAGGATGCTTGGAGGTTATTTAAAAACACAGTAATAAAAGCTCAGCTGGAATGTGTTCCACAGGTTAGGAAAGGCAGCACCCAGTCCAAAAGAAAGCCACCACGGTTAACAAGAGAGGTTGAGGAAATTATCAGAAAAAAAGAAAATGTCTTTTAGAAAATGGAAGTCCAGTTTGGCTGATGAAGAATATGAGAGGGAACACAAATGGTGGCAAAAGAGAAGCAAGTTAGCTGTAAGGGAGGCAAAAAAGGATTATGAGGAACGCATGGCTATGAACATCAAGACCAGCAACAAACAGTTCTTCAAGTACATCAAAAGCAGGAAGCCAGCTAGGGAAGCGGTAGGCCCGTTAGATGACAAAGGAACAAAGGGTGTGCTAAAAGATGACAGGGAGATTGCAGAGAAGCTGAATGAATTCTTTGCATCTGTCTTCACCCAAGAGGAGGTGAGGAACATTCCTGCACCTGAACCAAGCTTCTTAGGAGGCGAATCCGAGGAACTAGCGAAGATAGTGGTAGACAAGGAAGAAGTTCTGGCAGCCATTGATAAACTAAATGCTACCAAATCCCCTGGCCCAGATTGCATTCACCCAAGAGTTCTTAAAGAGCTCAAGCATGAAATTGCTGATCTTCTCACTTTAATATGCAACTTATCCCTGAAATCAGGCTCCATCCCTGAAGACTGGAAGATGGCCAATGTCACACCAATCTTTAAGAAAGGATCTAGGGGGGACCCGGGAAATTACAGGCCAGTCAGTTTGACATCTGTTCCTGGTAAATTAGTAGAATCTATCATTAAAGATAAAATTATAAAACATGTAGAAAAGCAAGACCTGCTGAGAAAGAGTCAGCATGGCTTTTGCAGAGGCAAATCCTGTCTTACAAACTTACTAGAGTTCTTTGAGGGTGTAAACAGACATGTGGATAAGGGGAACCAGTGGACATTGTCTACTTGGATTTCCAAAAGGCTTTTGACAAAGTTCCTCACCAGAGACTGTTGAGAAAAACCCAGCAATCCAGGCATACGAGGGGAAGTCCTCCTATGAATTAAAAACTGGTTGAGAAACAGGAAACAAAGAGTGGGTGTAAATTGGAAGTTCTCACAATGGAAAGATGTAGGGAGTGGTGTCCCCAAGGGAGCCGTTTGGGACCAGTGCTCTTTAACCTATTCATAAATGACCTGGAAGTGGGGGTGGGTAGCGTGGTGGCCAAGTTTGCAGATGATACCAAATTATGTCGGGTGGTGAGAGCCACAAAGGATTGCGAAGAGCTCCAAGCGGACCTTGATAAATTAGGTGAGTGGGCTCAGAAATGGCAAATGCAGTTCAATGTAGCAAAATGTAAAGTGATGCACATAGGGGCAAAAAATCCAAACTTCACATACACGCTACAGGGGTCAGTGCTATCAGTCACAGACCAGGAAAGGGATTTAGTCTTAGTTGATAGTTCCATGGGAATGTCAACTCAATGCATGGCAGCTGTAAAAAAGGCAAACTCTATGCTGGGGATCATTAGAAAAGGAATTGATAATAAAACTGCAAAGATTGTCATGCCCTTATATAAAGCAGTGGTGCGACCGCACTTGGAGTACTGTGTCCAGTTCTGGTCACCGCATCTCAAAAAGGATATCGAAGAGATAGAAAAAGTGCAGAGAAGGGCAACAAGGATGATTGAGGGACTGGAGCACCTTCCCTATGAGGAGAGGCTGCAGCGTTTGGGACTCTTTAGTTTGGAGAGGAGGCGGCTGAGGGGGGATATGATTGAAGTCTATAAAATTATGCATGGGGTAGAAAATGTTGACAGAGAGAAATTTTTCTCTCTTTCTCACAATACTAGAACCAGGGGGCATTCATTGAAAATGCTGGGGGGAAGAATTAGGACTAATAAAAGGAAACACTTCTTCACGCAACGTGTGATTGGTGCTTGGAATATGCTGCCACAGGAGGTGGTGATGGCCACTAACCTGGATAACTTTAAAAGGGGCTTGGACAGATTTATGGAGGAGAAGTCGATTTATGGCTACCAATCTTGATCCTCTTTGATCTGAGATTGCAAATGCCTTAACAGACCAGGTGATCGGGAGCAACAGCCGCAGAAGGCCATTGCGTTCACATCCTACATGTGAGCTCCCAAAGGCACCTGGTGGGCCACTGCGAGTAGCAGAGAGCTGGACTATATGGACTTTGGTCTGATCCAGCTGGCTTGTTCTTATGTTCTTATGTTCTTATGTAGATGTGACCCATTCCTGTAGGTCTGCTGGACCATCCGAGACAGTACCCTCCAGGCGGAATGGATTACTGTCTTGCCTATATGACAAGGAAATTGTGTACTACTATGATAGATATTATTTCTAAGAGTACCTATGGTATTACATATATACAAAATAAGCAGAGTATCACATATTCATTCATGGATAGAGTCCATTCATAAGTCCATAGAGTTATCCAATGGTAACAGTTTCATACAAAACGTCATGGATCTACTATCCTTTCATTGTTATACAGGTAAGTCAGATGGAAAACAAGATGAAAGCGGACGAGATATTGTGGAGATGCAATCCGCTCACCATAACCGCCGCGGCAGCACAAAACCAGCAGAACGCCTGTGCGCTGAGAATGCGTTTTCGAGCCGCGAATCTTCTTCAGTGCGTGTATAAATTCACAGTAATCATTGTTATACAAATGCTTGCTTTATTGTTACAATAAATCTCTT
Source organism: Sphaerodactylus townsendi (assembly GCF_021028975.2). Classification (NCBI taxonomy): domain Eukaryota; kingdom Metazoa; phylum Chordata; class Lepidosauria; order Squamata; family Sphaerodactylidae; genus Sphaerodactylus; species Sphaerodactylus townsendi. The sequence goes on along the minus strand of NC_059436.1, from coordinate 57,188,463 downwards.
TCAATTTCAATTCAATATCACTGCCTGCGATATACAAAATCATGCAATTAATATTTCTAATTGTTACAATAAATACATAGTTTCGTTTTGCTGTAGCTCCCCAGCTCAGTTTCTTGCTCTAACACAAAAAGGCGGGAGCTGGTGATTGCTGGGAAATGTAGTCCTGACAATGTCTGCTTGCAAGCCTGTAACTTTCAGATCCGCATTGATATACCATTTAATTTGAATATATGGCCTTTCATTACAATTTGAGCCTCAGGCCTAGGAAGTTGTAATGTATCGCCATAGTATTCGTGCGGATCCCAGCAGGGAACTGACCGATGTTGATTTGAAAATGTTTCAAGTGCTGTTTTGGTGTTTTTGGAATAGCAACTGGTTACTGATTACCACTGGGATGACCTCTGCTGGTTTGTGCCATAGTTGCTGCATCTTGATTTTCAATTTGTGGTATTAAGTGACATTCTCATGTTCTTTTTCATTGGCCCTACTGTCACCAGGTATTGCTACGTCGATGATGGTCACTTTCTTGTCCTCAATCACAGTGATGTCTGGTGCATTATGTGTATTTGTGCTAGGATGGTTAGGATTGTGTTAGCACCATGATGGTCACTTTGTCTATTTGGATTCAAAAGTCCCACAAGATCTTGACCTTCTCATTTTCCATTACTTTCTCCGGACAGTGTTCCCATCAGTTTTTAGCTGTCCTAATATTGTAATTCTTGCATAAATTCCAGTGAATCATCTTGGCCAATGAGTTGTTCCTTTGTTTGTACTCAATCTGGATGATCTTTTTGCAGCAGCTGAGTACATGATCTACAGTTTCAACAGCTTCTTTGCACAATCTGCACTTTGCATCATCTGATGATTTTTCGATTCTGGCCTTGATCGAATTTGTTCTAATGGCTTGCTCTTGGGTGGGTAAAATCAGGGATCCAGTTTCCTTTTTCACAGTTGTTAACCAAAGTCAGGTCTTTTTAATGTCTCCCTTGTCCTTGATCTTCTCCAGAAATTGGTTGTAGAGTGCTTTGTTGTGCCAGCTTTCAGTCCTCATTTTAATCACATTTTTCTGTACTCCTGTTTGGTTCTCGGGGCTTTCAGTAAATGCCTGTTCTTCACTTCAGTCAATGCCTGTTCTTGATTTTCTTTGACATAATCAGCCGGCACATGTTTCTCATCTTCCATTGTTTGCTTCACTTGCAGTAATCCTCTGCCACCAGATCTCCAGGGAAAGTATCATCTATCAGCATCATTTCATGGGTGTAAGGTGTAGTGCACTGTCATAAGCTTCCAAGTTTTTCTATCCAATGCATCCAAATCAGCCTGTGTCCAGTATATGAGTCAGGTGGTGAACGTGATGACAAGTTAGGCCCAGGTGTTGATGGCCTTAATAGTATTCCCACCATTTAATTTGAATTTCAACATTTTCCTGACCCTCTGGGTGTATTCTCCATTGACCACAGTCTTCCCTTGTCAGTGCTTAATGTTATCCAGCTGCAAAATGCCCAGGTATTTTAGGCTTCCTTTTGGTTGCACTTGTTGAGTTGGGCATCAGCCATTTCTATGTCATCACTCTCAGTGATCTTGCCCCTCTTTATTGCCACAGTGGCACCCTTTTTCAGGTCAAACTCCATTGAATTGTCTGTGCTAAATATTCGGACTGTGTGCACTTGTGACTGGAAAGCCAAATCAACTAGCAGGCTGCATCAAGACAGGAACTTGATGCAGCCTGGGCTTTAACATGAGAAGATGCTGGGCATCAACAGTTTGGCCAGCATAGTTGCACCATCAAGAGCCCCAGCCCTAGAAGGCAGGAGGGCACTGATGAACACCCAAATGAGGAAGAGGCAGAGAGCAGTAAAGCTGCAGCAATTTTTCGCCCAGGCAGGAGGGAGGGGAAATGGGAGGAGAGATCTCTCCCTAACCGTCCACTGCAAGGGATTTTTTCTTTGGTGTGGTTGTCATCTTAAGCATGAAAAAAATGTAGAAAAACTTGCAGGAAAATTCAAAGCATTATGATACACTGTGAAATTGTCTGTAGTAAGAAAGACAAAAATTATCACTGTAGTTTTTTATGTCGGTTGATGGCTACCACTGAGCCTCCTCTAGCAGGTCTCTGGAGAGGCAGCTTATGCATTTTCTCAGACAATTAATTCTAAATAAACAAATGAAAACTGTGCAAAGTTATCACCTGCAGAGGCAGGCATGAAGCATCAAACGGGCCCAAGCAGATGGTGGCAGTGTTAGGATAGTAGACACAGAAGCAGCAAATATGCAGGTGTTCAGTGAGATCAGACAAGGAAATAGTTTCATACTTGCTTAGTGACCATCATCCCCACACTACTGAATCAGTTGCCAGGTTTTTAACAAAGGCACTTGGATCAAGGGTGAAACCTTTGTGTAAATTTTAGTCAATTGGTTTTAACATAATTTGTATTTTACCACTTTTTATATGCCATTAAAGGTATTGTATTTGTATTTGTAAATATGCAGGTGGCTTTGTGTCTTGGATACATTCAAGAGAGCAATGGAGAGCGGGGACAAGTGGTTCCAAGGCCAGTAAGTCAGCACCTGTCCCGCTGATTAAGGCCAGATGCTGCCCTGCATGGTGCTAACACAATCCTAACCATCCTAGCACAAAGCATTTCATTGTGTTGCAAGTCAGGACTTGACAAAGGACCCTCAGGATTCCAAGAGGGCAAAGAGGAAAACTGAGACTCTGCAGCAAACAAGAAAAATGCCTGCCAGAATACAGTGAGCACTTTGGACAGAAATTGCCACTTTAAATGTGTCTCTATATAAATACACACCTTTCACAATGCAGAGGAATAGCTCAAACTAGCAAGGCCAAGGCAGGCAGTTTGCAGCTAAGTCTGCTTGAAATAGGACTATGCTTTCTCTGGATTAATAAGTTTTTAAAATTCCTCTGTATAGAGTATAGTCTATTCAACTTTCCATGCAGGATGCTGAAGCTCCATTTTCTGATCAACCTTCTTCTCAGGGATCTAACCCTTTGTTCATGCAAACTGAAATTCACTGGGAGCTGAGCCATTGTCCACATTCCATTGTCTGGATCACAATTCAAGGGCAGACTGTACGACCAAGTAGAGTTCAACTTGGGGCAAGTCACACATCCACTGGCCTTCCGTATGTACAGGATGCATCGGCTCTAGATACTGCTTTGTAAAAAAAAGTTTGGGAACTCTTTCCTTGCTAAGTCATCTTTGGAAGCCTTCTACATTTCACAGCAAGCCTGATTGGAGATGAGGGAATCCTTGCATCTTTGGAAGCCTTCCACACTTGGAACATCCTCAAAAGCATGGCTTCCAACCCCCGCCCCCACTTGAATCCCTGGAGAAACCCCACATTCCCACCAGTTGCCTCTTCTCATTCTGATTGAGCCAGAGCACAACACATACCAAGCGGATATCTTATCCTGAAAAGATGGTCTGATCCAGAAACCAACAAGTGTTACTAAATTTAGATGAGCAGAACAATGTCATAGAAACACATTGATTACAGCCAGACAGAAGTTTCCCCTCTCTCGTGGAAGGCTCCCTGGTGAAGTGGTTGTGTCCACTTTCATCTGGATAGGTCCAGAAACTCACCATGGGTGACAATCCTTTTACCTCTCCTGGATGCCCGCACCCAAAATTGGGGAGCTGGATGGCTTCAACAGGCCAATGTTATTCATGACCCGCCCTGAACCCTATTGCGATAGGGTGGGATACAAATCCAATAAACAAACAAACAAATAAATAAATGATGGTTTCAGATTAGTCCTTCTGCCCAATGGCAGTTTTTAATTCTGGATTTTCACCAGTTTTTTTCCATGCATATCATTTTATTATTATTTGCATTGTAAGCCACCCTGGGTTACTATAAGGTAGAAAGGCAGCTAATCAATGTTTTGAATAAATAAACAACATCCAGCTCTAGACCATCATTCTTCAATAGTCCTTCAAGCCACCAACAGCTGCCTGGCCAGGGTCTCAAAGCCAGGTCAAGAGCAGAGCAGGCAAAAACTCAATTCAGGCAAAACAAATGATATTGGTCTCAATGGAGAACCTCTGGATTTGACCAGCTCTTTGAAGAGTCTATGGTTCCTCAACACAGTTAAAGCTGGGATTTTTTAAAAGTAAACACTCAATGCTGTCTCCATATCGTATATTTTCCAGATTTTCCTCTGCTCTGCTCTGGTCCTTCTCAAACCAGATTTGTCATGATCTCTTTAGAAAGAGAATTTGCATACCACACTTATTTTTCTTTGTATGCCACCCTTTCCTGGTGGGGCTTACCTGGTGGAAGATATGCAATTTTTATGGTCCTTTTCAAACCTCCACCATTTTAATTCCTCGGCCCCTCATGACCACCATTTCCCACCCCGCCCCCTGCCCCCATCCTCAAGAAGCCATGGGGAGGCTGGCTATAAAGCGGTAATTTCCAGATTGATGTAGTGTTACAATGAAGTACTGCTGCATCACAATACTTCTTCTGAATTCCAAGCTTTCATTTGTAACAACAGTAAGTCCCTAGCCTTTTTACTGCAGAAATGTAAATGAATATCTCTATAGTGAAAAAACAACCATGGGAATTCAAACAACTAGTAGATCATGGCAACAGATCTATATAAGCCATTCTATTGTTATAATGCAACAGCACAATTACTGATTTTTTTAAAGTTCTGAAAAAGCCCTCTGGAGGCATGCAGGGGTCAGGGGAAGGTGGAACACCAGCTCCTGGAGGGAAGGGCATCCAAAACACATGTGTGGGTGTTCCACTGCCAGGACAAATGCCTCTGCATTCATCACAGTCCTGGCAGGGAACTAGAGAATGGATGTGGATGCAGCCTAGGAAGGTCACTGGATCCTGCACTGCCATCAGGCAAACAAAGAGGAAAATATGTTTTTCCAGCTGTAACTAGTGAGGAAACTGTCACCTTGGAGTCTGCGAACTGTCCACACTGATCCATCCTTCTGCAACTTTGGGACTAGAATGCTGCAATACACATGGTTGCCCTTGAAGATGACTAAAAAGCTACAAGTGGTACAAAAAAGTGAGCCCTTTGAGGGAGAGCGGTTTATTAAGTCGAATAAATAATAATAATAAAAAAATACAGAAGCGCCTCTGCTGGTTACACTCCAGGTAGGATCATATTATGTGTGTGGAGTAGAGTGTTGTCAGGTTGCAGTTGACTTATGGTAACCCGGCCAATGGAGTTTTCAAGGCCAGAGATATTCAGAGGTGGTTTGCCATGGCCTGGTTCTGGATAATCTTTCATCCAAATACTGACCAGGGTTGACCCTGCTTAGCTTCTGAGATCTGGCACAATCAAAGCAGCCTGGGGCCATCCAGTTCAAGGCGAAACCATATTATACCCACCTTTAAACAACCTCAGTTGCTTACCCCTGACTCCTTGGGCCTCTGTACCTGCCTCATTGCCAAACCACCTCTCCTGCTGTTGGGCTGTGTGACACCCCAAGCCTCTTCCTGTCAGTGGCTTCCCTTATAGAATATCAAGTGACTATTCAGTCTCTCTGAGCCACCCCAGACTTAGGGAACAGTCCAGAGGAGGTTTGGCAGGCACTGGCAATGCCATGAGTCAGAAACAGGGCAGGTGGCAGGCAGGCAGGCAGTCAATCACTGCTCTAATGCTTAGAAAGGATTATGACAGAGTCCTTACTGAATCTTCTCTTCTTGGCATGCATTAGAAGCCTTCAGCATGTACTGATGGAGGGGACACAAATGTGAATATTAAAATGTATATACCTTACATGAAGAATTTATATCCATGTGTTTTTTGTCCCAAAGGGTGAAATAGCTCCCACAAATAACATCAAGGTTTAAATATCAAACCCTCCTCAAGCCTGAGGCATTTGTGGGATTCACGAGAAGAGAGAGAGGCCACCGTCCACAGAGACCCCAGCAGAGGACAATCCTGCCTGACAAGCACACCGGCCACATTTTCTGATCAGACGTTGTGCCAGTCAAGCCCCTACCGGCTGAGTTCCCTGAGAGCCAGCGTGGCACAGTGGTTAAGAGCAGGTGAACTCTAATCTGGAGAACGAGGTTTGATTCCACACTCCTCCACCTGAGTGGGAAAGGCTTATTTGGTGAACCATATGTGTTTCCCTACTCCTACATTCCTGCTGGGGGACCTTGGGCCAGTCACAGTTCTCTCAGGGTCTCTCAGCCCACCTACCTCACAAAGTGTCTGTTGTGGAAAGAGAAAGGGAAAAGAGCTTGTAAGTCACCTTGAGTCTCCTTACAGGAGAGAAAGGTGGGGTATAAATCCAAACTACTACTACTATTCTTTTTCTCTTTTCTGTATCTACCTCCACCTGCTGCCCCCAAAGGGACACTAGAACTAGGTAGTGAGACAGCAGAAAAGCAGATTCAGAGGTTTGCAACCACTCATGAATTTTGCAAATATTCCTGTTGAGATATGAAGCATTTCCCCAAAAACTTTTGTTTCCCAATAAACAACTCTAATTTAATGAGAACTGCTGCCCACCAGCATTTTGAGCAAGCGCATCTCTATAGTTTCGCCAGTATTCCCATCTGCTTCCTTCAATCTGGCCCCGAAGCACACAAAGCCGAGCTGGGAAGTACAAGGTCTGAGCATTCTCCCCAAAGAGAGGCCTGCACCAAAGACAGGCCTGCTCGCTATCAAAGGAGGCCTGCACCAAACCTACTACTTTCGGCAGCACCTAATAAGTCTGCTCTAGCCAGGTCTATTTAAATGAATCACTGTTTCCTGACAGAGCATCAAACAGGCAAAACAGGGCTCTCCAAAAGCCAATTAAAGACAGTCTCAAAAAAATTTCTGCCCAGCCCAAAGTGACCAGAAAATCCCACACGGAAAATGTACATAATATACATATACATCCACAAGTTCAGAACAAATGCATGATTTGTTTCTTGTCTATTAACAGCAACTACAAGATCACAATCAGTCCATATTCAATAAGTAGAATAGTGCTGCTTTCATGTTTGAAGAATTGTTCACTTTGCTGTCAGGAGATCCAGAACCTCTGACCTTTTGAGAGGTTCCAGAAGCATAGAACGTATCCCAATATTGCACAAGTGGACTGAAAGCATCCCCACAACACATGTCAAGTTTACTCTGGCTGCTTACATCCCCAAAATCTATCCAAGTCTTGATTAAACAAATTTACTAGGCATCCAAAGAATCTCTCTCTCTCTCTCTCTCTCTGGTATTAATTAATCTATATATATATATAAAGCTAACTGTGTTTTTGTTAATGATAGTATAACTCAGTAACTGCTGGGCCAATTCCTCTGAAAATTCCAGCCACTATGGTCAGCTAGGTGAGAGTGTTTTTAGATGTTCACATACCTGAAATTTCACACCTGGCCCAGGTAAAAACGCCTTTTTCCTGGCGCTCCCTGGTGAAGGACATGCAGCTGCCTGTGTGTAACTGTCACCCTTAGAATGTTCGTGCAGCTTAGAATGTTCACTCAGACGACCAGATATGAGCAATGGAAACAGCACATAGGCAGTAACTCCAGTGGAAGTGAAACACACACACACACACACATACACATGAAGGAGAGGGAAGGGAGGGAGAGGGAGGGGTGGCATGCAAGGTAAGAGAGGGAGGGAGAGGAAAGGGACGGAGGGAAGGCATGCAAGGGAAGAGAAGTGAGAGAGGAGAGAGTGGGGGTGGTATGCAAGGGAGGGGAGGCAGGGGGCCCAGCATCTGGATATGACCCACCCACCCTAGTAAAGGGAAAGGGAAGGGAGGGAGGGGGAGGGGTGGCATGCAAGGGAAGAGAAGTGAGGGAGGGAAGAGAGTGAGGGGCAACATGCAAGGGACGGGAGGGAGGGGCCAGGCACCCTAGAGTCCCTGAATACTGCGGTTACAGTTAAGAAAACCAGGCACGCATTACTCAGGAGTAAGCTCGGTACAGCAACTGTGACATACTTTGAGTGGCTGCATCGCACCCCTCAGAGGGTTTCCTCAGAAGCAACACCCATTGCTACCAACCAAACTTACTCCCAGGTAAAGGATCATGACCAGCCAGCCTAGATGTGTGGGAGGGGTGCCTTTCCATTCCCCCCCCCCACAAGGAGTGCGGGCCCACACATCACTGACATCGCACAGTATCAGGCTGCGTGTTTGCATGAGCACGTACTGCTGGCCTCTGGAATTGATTTGCTGCTACTGTTCCTTTCCCATTTCACCACAATAAGCCACAGCAACGCGTGGCTGGGCCCCGCTAGTTAGTGATAAACTTTGAGATGAATGAGCATAACCAACTAACCATAAGGAATTGGAAAAGCAGACCTACACAGAATTTAAAGAGGTGCATTATCTGATGAACAAAAATATTAAGAACATCTGAATGTGAGCAGGGAAAGCATATTTCTTTTTGGTGTAGTTATGCTTTGTAGCATTCACAATGGCACAGTTCAAGAATGAAAAAAGTCAGATTGGACTAGCAAGAAATTTGAAAGCTTCTTTCAAAACCCCATCTGCTTCATTCTTTCCTGTCCTTTAATCATGGCACTAGAATCAACTAGGCCGGTAATTGCAACAGGGGGCAGGGTGCGTGGTAATAGCTCCAGAGCATGCGTGACCCTGGCCTGGCCTGGTGATGAGGCTGGTGATGAGGCTGAAGCTCATCACCCGGCAATGTTGTGCAACATGCACATGGGCTTGGGGTGGAGCAGGCTCCCTATAAATTAGGCAGCACGTGGCTGTCTCAGCCTTTTTGGTGCCTGGAAGCAAACTGACCCACTCTCCCTGAAATTGAGGGTTGGGTTTTTTGTTTTCACTTATTGTTGCAGCCCTGGACGGTTTGGGCAGAGGAGCGCATCCTTGTGAGGGGGGGGCGAGTTTGTCAATATATATAAAAAGCTAACAGTGTTTTTGTTAGTGGTAGTATAACTCAGTAACTGCTGGGCCAATTCCTCTGAAAATTCCCAGCCACTATAGTCAGCCAGGTGAGAGTGTTTTTAGATGTTCACATACCTGAAATTTCACACCTGGCCCAGGTAAAACACCTTTTTCCTGGCGCTCCATGGTGAAGGACATGCAGCTGCCTCTTTGACAACGGGTGGAAGCAACCCAACCAACAAGATGGCCTACAACCACCCAGGAGAAGACCCCTTCATAGTGAGTATCCAATGGGTCGTTTCTATCTGTACCCAGTGAATAAAGAGATTTTTTTTAAGTCCACATAACTGACCAAAAATGAAGAAGCCCAACAGCTGTGCTGTTTTTGTAGGCAATAATCAGTCTTTGATGATCATCCCAAACAAAAATTAAAAATGCAGGGTGATTTTTAAGATATAATTTTTGGATCTATACATAGGCAGGCCTCTAATGATTAGCTTGGGGACAACGTCTGTCTTTAGGGTTTTAATTTAACCCCAAAGTGTTACAGGTTTCCAGCAATTCACATCATCTATAATATTTAACAAGAACATTCCTCTGTGTTTTCAGGGATCCATAACCCTAAAGATTTCAATTCCATGTTGTTCAATTAAAGGACTGCCATAACAGTAATTGGGTTATAGGAACAGCAACTGTCATTGCTGTGGGATTCTCCTAGTTAATTTTATATCATGAAAGGTATCTAGATTTAGTAATAAGACCCATTAAATTGGGGACTGTATGATTTAGATCTCAAAAGACAACTGCCTCATCTGCATATAATACTACCGTTTGCCCAATCTTTATTCCTTCCATGTTTCATTAACATATTGCACAAAAAATTCATACTACGAAGACTATTTTTTAAAGGACATTTACATAATCTGACAAAATCTTATGCATCACCAAGTTATGACTGTGGTGTTGTGGGGTTTCCGGGCTATATGGCCGTGTTCCACCGGAAACCCCACAACACCCCAGTGATTCGTGCGGGGAAAGCCTTCAGGGGGAGGGTGGTATACAAAACTAATAATTAATAAATAAAATAAATAAAATACAAGTTATGATTTTTGGCCATTTCCTCAAGGGTTGTCTAACCTGCCTTCAATGTTATTGAGATGCAACTCCCCCACCAAGTTTGGTCACCTCCCCTGGTTCCCCCAGCGTTCTGTGTTCTTTTTCAGACTTGCAATGCTCCAAAACTTGGTGAAAGATTACAGTTGTCAGGCCTGCGCCATTCTGGGCCTGGCAGTTTACACATCCACACCCCAAGCAAAGAATTTGCATGACTGTGGGGGCCCTGATCAACTTGAGGTGCTCCAAGTGCTTGATGCACCCTATGATAGCAGAAGGGTTGTGGCTGAAACTCAAAAGACTTTAAACACCCATGAAATTTGAACCCCCATGGACGGGTCCCAGTCAACCCACAAAACTGAGACAGTGCTAGTTAAGTGCGGGCCCCATTGGGAGAAAAGGAAGATCATTGTGGCCATGATGGGCTGCTACCCAGTGATCCTGGGAATGTCTAGGCTCTCCAGGCATGACCTGGAGATTCGCTGGAAGGACCGGGTGATCCTCTTCACTGAGCCCCCTTGTGGCAATCACCTCAAGCCGGGGCCCTCCGAATACATCCACCTATCTTCGTTGGAGCAGCCGCCTCCAAACCCCTTGGGCCACCAGTCTTCGACAATCCCAAAGGCATACCAAGACTTAAGCAAGGTATTCGAGGAAAGAGAGTGCGACAAGTTGCCCCCTCATAGATGAACTGGCTGCAAAATTGAACTCATCCCAGGGGCCAAGCTACCAAAGGGCAGAGTTTATTCCATGGGCCCCAAGGAGCTGACCGCCCTGCATGAGTTTCTGGATAAAAACTTGGCACGAGGGTTCATCTGACCAGCAACTTCCCACAAGGGGGCCCGGTTCTTTGCAGGAAGAAGGACAGCTGCCTTAAACCCTGTACTGACTACCGAGACTTGAATGCAGTTTCCCTTTCAGTTTCAAGGATCTGCTAAGTAGGCTGTCCAAAGGAAAGATTTTCACCAAGTGGAACCTGAGGAAAGCTTACTTCAGGGTCTGGGTTGCTGAGGGCCAAGAGCATCTCACAGCCTTTAACACGATTCTGGGGCAATTTGAGCACCTTGTCATGCCCTTCGGGCTCAGTGGAGCTCCCGGGGTCTTCATGAATCTTATAAATGAAATTATGCATGATTTATTGTATGGGGGGGGGATTAACCTGGATGATGCGTTGATCTACTCTGAAAATGAGCAAGAACATGTATGCCTAGTCAGGGAAGTGTTGAAACGCCTTAAAAGTAATTATTTGTATGTTAAGTTATCTAAATGTGAATTTCACAAGTCCAAGCTCAACTTCTTGGGCTACAGGAGCAGTAGTGGCATAGGAGGTTAAGAGCTCGTGTATCTAATCTGGAGGAACCGGGTTTGATTCCCAGCTCTGCTGCCTGAGCTGTGGAGGCTTATCTGGGGAATTCAGATTAGCCTGTACACTCCCACACACGCCAGCTGGGTGACCTTGGGCTAGTCACAGCTTCTCAGAGCTCTCTCAGCCCCACCTACCTCACAGGGTGTTTGTTGTGAAGGGGTAAGGGCAAGGAGATTGTAAGCCCCTTTGAGTCTCCTGCAGGAGAGAAAGGGGAGATATAAATCCAAACTCTTCTTCTTCTACTGCATTTCCAGCCAAGGAGTTGAGATGGACCCAGCTAAGGTGCAAGCCGTAGTGGACTGGCAGGCCCCCCGAACCCATAAGCAACTGCAATCATTCTTGGGGTTTGCTAATTTCTATCAGGATTTCATCCCTGACTTCACGGATCTGATCTGCACCAACAAAGCAGGCCCAGGCACCACCAAACCTGGGGCCCCCTTGAATTGGACTGACGCTTGCCAAATGGCATTCCAAAATCTCAAGAGAGCTTTCATGTCCTATCCCATCCTCTGCCACACCAACCCCTCCAAAAAATTCGTAGTGCATGTGGATGCCTCCAATGTAGCTTTGGGTGCTGCCCTCTGCCAGGCAAGGGAAGATGGGAGGTTCCACGCTTTCCTGTCAAAAAAATTTAGTGGATCCGAGTTAAATTGGACTGTGGGTAACAAGGAAACGGGTGCGATCAAGAAAGCCTTAACAGCCTAGCGCCATTGGCTGAAGGGCGCCCAACACCCATTTGAAGTTTGGACGGACCACAAAAACCTTGAAGTGCTCAAAACCCCAAGTAAATTGAATGTAAAGCAGGTCCGTTGGGCTGACTTTTTCGCACACTTTGATTTCACCCTCCATTTTTTCCCAGGCAAATGCAACTGCCTGGCTGATGCCCTGTCCCGCCTCCTGCAACAGGGGTGTGCCCCAGACTGCCCCTCATGCACCATTTTCACACCCACCCAGCTCAGCCTCCAAGTAGTCACACAGAGCAAAGCCAAAGGCATCACAATTGCCCCACCTTCGCCCTACCTCCCCCTCAAGAGAGGAACTGAAAGCTCTCTGTTCACTCTCCGATGAGGAAAAAAGAGAGGGGGCCCTCAATGAGTTGGTGGAAGGGGAACAAGCTTTATGTTCCCGAACCCCTTGGGGCCAAAGTCCTCACTGGTTACCACGATGTGAAATCGGTGGGCCACTTCGGTTTTGGGAAAACCCTGCACCTGGCCCACTGACAGTTTTGGTGGGGGTCTCTCCGAAAGGACGTGGAGGCTTATGTAAAGGGCTACCCAACCTGCAACATGGCTAAACATGTCCCGGGCAGACAACCAGGCCTGCTCCAGCCTTTACCCACACCAGAGGCACCTTGAAATGTGATCTCCGTGGATTTTATCATGGACCTCCCCACGAGCAAGGGAAGAACAGTCATTTGGGTGGTTGTGGACCTTTTTTCCCCAAGCAAGCTCACTTTGTTCCTTGTGGGGGGATCCCGTCAGCACAGAAAACCGGCAAAACTGTTTATCCAACATATCTACCACCTCTACGCTGCCCCACTTAAGATAATTTTGGACCAGGGTAGCCAGTTTGTATCTCGGTTCTGGAGGCAGTTTTTGAAACTCTTGGGCATTGAGCAAGGCCTCTGGTTGGCGTACCACGCCACCACTGAGGGTCAGACCAAATGCACCAATGGCGTACTGGAACAATATTTGCATTGCTATGTGAACCACCATAATGACGACTGGGCGGACCTGCTCCTATTTGTAGAGTTCACCTACAACAATGCCATGAACTCTAGCATGGGCAAGAGCCCTTTCCACTGTAAGGGTGGGGGTTAGGTTCTGCTCTTTCTGCCTGGCCTTGGTGCATTCCTTGTCCTGGGCTTCGTGCCCGGGGTGGTTTTGGCCTTAACCTTGCTGTGATTATCTTGTGTGTTTGAAGCTTGTTTCTGTTCTGTCATGGGAAAACTGCTGGGACGTCTGGGGGAGGTGGCTGAAGGCTCCGTAAAAGCGATGCCTGAAGCCCGGGAGAATCCGCATCCCGTGTATTGCGACCATTGAAGTTTATGAAATAAACGAACTGAACTCAGTTCCTTTGTTTCGAGTCCTTTGAGGTTCCTTACATTATGCGGATTCTCACTTCTCTATCTTCGGATTGATTTTGGGTCACCACCATTGTCCATCCGTTTTGTGAATCCCTGATGCCCAACGACATGCAGGGATTGAACACAGAGAGCTCGTCGCACTTGGAAGGCGAAAAGACTGTGGTAGCCCCAAAGAGGGCTCCATATCTTCCTTCCACGCAACGGTCTCTCTGGAGGAGCCAGCGGAACCCGTCTCCCTGGTGACCCTCTCTAAGCCTCGGCTCAGTCGGAGCTTAGCCTTCCTCCAACTGCATGAGCAAGTGGAAGAAGCCCCCCTGATGGCTCAGCGCACGGTTTCAGCCGGCCGCCTGGAAGTGCGTCAGGATTTCTACGATCCTGGTGGCGGAGTGTCGATGGATCGCGCCCCCCTGGGGCAACATTTCACCACCCGCCAACATATGGATTACAAACCGGTGATGCGACGGGTAGAGGAGGAAATCGGGGTATCAACCATCCACGGGGACACAGAAGAGTCCCTGGCAAGATTCCTGGATCAATACCTCGAGGATCCCCCTCCTGAAGATCACTGGCAGAGCACCGGAGCGCGGCCGAAAGGTTCGCGCCCCCCAACGACCCAGGACTCTGAGGAGGAAGTGTTGGAGTTACCTAAAACTTCCAGACTCAGGCTCACGTTTGCAGAGGATGCCCGTACCCACGACCCTCCGGACTTATCGGATCTCAAGGAAGCGGCGCCCATGCCCCTTGACGGTGCCTGCGCCTCCAGATCTGAGTTGATGGGCGCTACTGCCCTACCGGCCACGGATGCACGGCGTCCCCTCGTTTCGGATCTTTGAGAACAGATGGAGGCTCTCGAGAGAACCAAACAGGACTGGGAGCAGGAACGGATGGCTCTCGAGAAAGAGCGTGAAGCCTTAGAACAAGAACGTGAACAGCAGCGCCGAGCCGTGGAAGTGGAACTTTCATGAGAGAAGGATGTCCTAAGAGACCAGTTCCTCAAAGACCTCACTTCCCGTGACCGAGTCCTAGAACACTCCCGACTCGAGCTCCAGCACCAACGCGAATGCCTTAAAGCGCTGGAAAACCAAGGAGTAGTCGAGGCGGAACTGCAACGTAGAGAACGGGATAGACTGCAACGTGAACGGGAGGCTCTCACATGTCATGAGAGGGAGTTGGCTGCAAGGGAGGCGACGTTCCGGAGAGATCTCGAAGCGCCACCAGTGGCTCTACCCAGCACCGGTGGCGCGACTCACCGACCCATCGCCCCAGATCGTACCGCTCCCCTACCCCAGTGTAGAGTCCTACTCCCGGTGCAACCTCCAGCCCCCGGTCCAGGGGCACAACCACCGCCTGCACAAGCTCCGGCCCCAGTTCCACAAGCCGGTAGGGGATACCCTTGCCCTCACATTCCTGCACGTTTTGATGGGACAGCTTCCAGATTGCCATATTTCATCCTACAACTCGACGCACACATGCTTGAGTTTGATTATCTTTATAGGTCCGAAGCCGAGAAGGTGCATGACATCGGGTCCGTGCTGGATGGAGACGCGGCGGAATGGTTCGTGGAATTGCATGAAGTAGCAGGGGCCCCTGAACTTCAAACCGTGGCAGCCTTACTTCAAGGGTTGCGACTCCGTTTTCAAGATCCGGAAGAGGTGAACAAAGCCATCAAGACTGTTAAAACTCTCAAGTAGGGAAATAAAACCTTTGCAGAGTTCGCCCGAGAATTCCGGTTGGCCGCGAGCAAGCTCCCGGACTGGCCCGAACGCATGAAATGTGAATACTTCCACGACGCTGTCGAGGAGGAGATCTGCACCTGGGCATGCATGGTGCGTGAACCCCAGACCATCGCAGAGTGGATTACAACCGGCAACCTTATTGCGACCCGTCTTAATCGCTCCAAGACGGGGAAAACCGCTCCGACCAAACCTCCTGCCAAACCTCCTGCCAAACCGGCAATGACGGTCACCGTCCCACCGAAGAAGGCGAGTGCAGGATTGCCGGCAGCCAAATCCACCTCTGAGCGCCGCCGCCGCCTCGGGTTATGTTTATATTGTGGGGACCCAGGCCACATGGCGGCCAACTGCCCGAAAAAACAAAAGGCGCCTGTCCCCGCTCCCCGCAAGTCAACGGCACGAACTCCTCACAAGACAGGTCCTCGGGGGCCCCAAGGAGCTGCGCAAACCACCTATGATGATGAGCCCGGAGAAGCCGATGACACCGAACCTGAAGGGGTGAGCCTCTCGTCGGGTCCCGCGGAAGAGGTTCCTGCGCCAGATGCGGTGAGTGAAGGGGGAGCCCCCATAACTATTATGACCACGCTGACCAATACCTCCAAGCACACCCATATTCTGGCACGAGCTCTCGTAGATTCCAGTTGCTCCCACTGCCTTATGAGGCCTCAGGTGGCTGAGCAACTAGGGCTCGAACATATAGCATTGGCCAAACCAATTCCCTTTACTCAAATGGATGGCAGCCCACTGGGCACCGACGGTCCGGCCCGTTTCAAGACCCAACCAGTGCTTCTGCGATGTGCTGAAACACTGGGAAAGACGTAGCTTCATTCTGGCTCCAGTCGCCAAACATCCCATAGTGCTGGGCATGCCCTGGCTCCTCTCCCATGAACCCACCATCTTCTGGGGACAACGCATAGTCCGATTCACCGATCCCCCTTGTGGGGATCACATGCACGAGGGTGAGCCACCGGCAGAGGCTAAAGAAGATCCCGAGTCGCCCCAGGCAATGGCTTTAGCCAGTGACCCGAGCCCAGAACTGGCCGGAGTTCCCAAACAGTACTGGGACTTAGCCAAAGTCTTTGTAGAACAGGAGTGCGATCAACTCCCCCCCCCCATAGGGACACAGACTGTAAAATCCTCTTGGTCCCCGGGGCACAACTCCCCAAAGGTAGAATATATCGGATGAGCCCAGCCGAGGAGAAGGAGCTTCGAGCCTTTCTCCGATAGAAGAATCTGGCTGTGGTTTCATCCGCCGAGCCACCAAGAGAACCCACGCAGCACCCGTTTTGGTGTGGAAAAAGAAAGATGTGACCCTATGTCTGTGCACTGATTATCGTGGTCTCAACGCTGTTTCGCTGTCAAATAAATACCCTTTGCCCCTCATCAAGGACCTGCTCGATGCCTTGGGAAAGGGGCGTATTTTTACCAAACTGGATCTGAGGGAGGCTTATTGCAGTACTGAATTGCTGAGGGTTTCGAGCATTTAACAGCATTTAATACCAAATTTGGCCAGTATGAATATCTTGTAATGCCATTCGGATTATCCGGCGCCCCAGGGGCTTTCATGTCACTTATCAATGACGTTCTACAAGATTTTCTGTTTAAGGGGGCGGTGGTGTATTTGGATGACGTTCTAATATATTCCCAAACGATGGAAGAGCATGAACGTTTGGTCAGGCTGTGTTGCAACGTCTGCTCGATAACTCACTCTTCGCAAAACTGTCCAAATGTGCTTTCCACCAAACCTCCATGGATTACCTAGGGTATCGGATCTCTCCAGAGGGCCTGGAGATGGACCCGGCAAAAGTTGCAGCTGTAGTGAATTGGCCGATACCCACCACCCGTAAGGAACTTCAATCGTTTCTAGGTTTTGCGAACTTTTATCGAGATTTTATCCGTTGCTAAGCTTGCTCTACCACTCACAGACTTACTGCGCACCAAAGGAAAGGGGCCCCAGGCGTCGAAACCCGGGGCTCCCCTTTCTTGGTCCCCTGAGTGTCAAAAATTGTTTCAGGCTCTTAAGACAGCTTTCACTACTGAACCTATTTTGAAACACCCAGATCCCACTTTGCCTTTCATCGTCCATGTCGATGCTTCGGATAAAACCCTAGGAGCAGCACTCTTGCAGAAAAATAAAGATAACAAACTCGTACCGTGTGCTTATTTATCGAAAAAACTGTCCGGCCCTGAACTCAACTGGACGGTTGGGGATAAAGAAACGGCAGCCATTAAGGAGGCTTTGTCTACGTGGCGGCATTGGCTGGAAGGTGCCGCGCGCCCGTTCCAAGTCTGGTCGGATCATAAAAACTTAGCAGCTTTGTCTACTCCACTCAAAATGTCGGCCAAACAATTGAGATGGGCGGATTTTTTCTCCAGATTCAACTTCACTGTCCATTTTTTCCCTGGTAATAGTAACAAATTAGCTGACGCCCTGTCCCGCCTCCCCAGGGGGACGGACACTTCCTTACGCGCCATGCCTCGCACTATTCTCACACCTTCTCAATTGGGGTTGGCGGTAACCCGATCCCAGACAGTTACGCCCCCGAAACATTCCCCCATGAAGGTCCCGGACGTTGTATCCCCGTTTCTACGTCACCTGGAAGAGGCGGGACGACAGGAGGTTCCGAAAGAGGAATCTGACCCCCTCCTGCAGTTGCAAAGGGGAGTGTGGAGACGGGGGGACTGCTAGTACGTCCCACCGGCCTTACGTAAGCAGGTTCTACTGGCTGGTCATGACGCCCGACAAGCGGGACACTTTGGATTTTTGAAAACGCTTCACCTACTTAGGAGGCAGTTTTGGTGGCGCACCATGCGCAAGGACATTGAGGCATACATAAAAGGGTGTCCGACGTGCGCAGAGGCTAAGGACATCCCTGGTAAGCCGCACGGATTACTACGCCCCATCCCCCCGGCGGCTCGTCCGTGGCAAGTGATTTCCATGGATTTCATCACAGATCTCCCCGAAAGCCATGGTAATACAGTACTTTGGGTAGTGGTGGACCTCTTTTCCAAACAGGCGCACTTCGTTCCGTGTTCCACCATTCCCTCGGCGCCTAAATTGGCCAAATTGTTTATTCAACATATCTATCGTTTGCATTCATCGCCGGAGAGGGTGATCTCCGACAGGGGCCCACAGTTCATATCTAAGTTTTGGAAAGCGTTCCTGGAGTTATTGGGAACGGCCTCGGCTGTGGCTGCCCCGTACCACATGCAAAGTGACGGCCAGACCGAACAGACCAACAGAACGCTTGAGCAGTACCTACGTTGCTACACCAACTATCATCAGGATAACTGGACGGAGCTTCTTCCCTTCGCCGAGTATGCCTACAACAACGCGGTTCACAGTAGCACCAATAAAACTCTGTTTGAAGTGGTCTCGGGTCGTTCGTTTCCCCCGTTACCCCAGCTCCCCGATCATGCGCTCCAACCCCCTGACTTTGGTGACTGGATCCGGTCTCTAGCTGAAGGCTGGAAATCCGTTTTTTCCTCGCTCTCGCAAGCGCAGGAAGCCCAAAAAAGACAAGCGGACAAACATAGAATGGATTTTCCTCTGCAAGTGGGGGCGTGGGTTTATTTGTCTACCAAAAACCTTAGGGATGTGCATAAATATTCTAAGCTAGGCAAGAAATTCATAGGCCCGTTTCAGATCACCCAGGTGATCAACGATGTGACTGCTCGATTAGAATTGCCCAATTCTCTCAGTAATATTCACCCTGTATTTCATTCTAGCTTACTCAAGCGGGCTCCAGATTCAGATGCTTGGCACGACCCAACGGAGGTTCCCCCGCCGGTGATCGTTGATGGCCACAAACACTACGAAATCGACGCTATTCTGGATTCTCGTTACATACGTAAACGTTTGCAATATTTGGTGTCCTGGGTGGGATATCCCTCGGGCCATAATCAATGGGTGTTTGTTGACAACACTGACGCCCCCCCTTTGATCGCTGCTTTTCATAAGGCTTTCCCTCATAAACCGGGGGGAGAGGGGGCTTTCGTAGAGGAGGTGGAGTGTAAGGGTGGGGGTTAGGTTCTGCTCTTTCTGCCTGGCCTTGGGGCATTCCTCGTCCTGGGCTTCGTGCCTGGGGTGGTTTTGGCCTTAACCTTGCTGTGATTATCTTGTGTGTTTGAAGCTTGTTTCTGTTCTGTCGTGGGAAAACTGCTGGGAGGTCTGGGGGAGGTGGCTGAAGGCTCCGTAAAAGCGACGCCTGAAGCCCGGGAAAGTCAGAATCCGCATCCCGTGTATTGCGACCATTGAAGTTTATGAAATAAACGTACTGAACTCAGTTCCTTTGTTTCGAGTCCTTTGAGGTTCCTTACATCCACATTGTCTACAGCCAAGAGAGCAAGCCTTTTCCCCCGACGGGAGATCTCCCGCCTGAACCAGGAGACCTCCAGATCTGGCTGGCAACCATCCAGGCCTCAGGGAAATCTGTACAGGAAGTCTTACAGAAGGCTAAGGAGGACTATAAGAAGCATGTCGACTGCAAACACTGCCCCATGCCTTATGTTGTGGGGGACTATGCTTACATGTCCCCGCATTTAATAAATGCATTCCACAAAGTGCACCCCGACTGGCCAGGAGGGAGGGGGCCTTAAGGGGAGCAGAATGTCAGGTCTGCACCATTCTGGGCCTGGCAGTTTACATGTCCACACCTCAGCTGCAGATGGCCCAGCCATTATCATTGCTCAAGACTGCGGAGGCCTCCCCCACTTGCAATGTAACTAGTTCAATAGAGCTTAACCGTTCATCCTTATCTGCCTTCCTGAAGGAGCGAACCGTCTGTCCCAAACAATGCTGCTGTTCCCACTGTCCTTTCACAAGCTGATATTAAGGGAATGCGAGGGCAGGGGGATTCATGGGTTAAACCAAACTGTAAGGTATATACCAGGGGTCAGAGAGCCAAACCCCCAGTTTCAGCTATTGGGTGGGAAAATATGGACTCCCCCCCCACATGGAAGCCATTTTCCCTAACCCTGTCTCCTCAGTAGCTTATTCTCCCCCCCAACTCTTGAGGAGTTTTTCTTTCAATCAGTGCTAGAGTATCACTATGTCTACATAACATTATACTGATATTATTCACGAGGTTCCAGCTTACATTTATTTAAAAAAGTAAGTCTCTTCTCGCTTCTGGTTCAGAAATATAACCTTGTCTGCATCATCTTAATGATTCTCACCACCACCCATGGGACATCAGTATTATTTCCATTCTTGCTGAGAAAATGGCTCTTTGAACAAATGAGCCTTCAGGAGTTCTCTGCCAACATTACTGATAGGAGCAATTGCTGGTCAGTTGCTGGCATTGGGCGTACATGGTCTTGTCCCAGCCTCTGCACAACTTCTGGAGACCTTTAATTTGACAGGTGAACTGGTTGGAGTCTTTTTCTTTACCCACTAGCTCTGATACAACCCAGAATCAGTAATGCGTGCATCTGGCTTTTAAAAGCTGCCTTTCTGTTTCTTCACTCCTCCATTCTCTAGACTACTACTTTCACTTTTTCTGTATATTCTCTTTTGAGGGGCTTTCTGTATTTGTATTCTCTTTTCTGTGTTATCCCCCCTACTTTCTATTCTTATGTTGTTATGTTTTGTAAAAAAATTAATAAATTATGTTTTAAAAAAGAATTATTTCCGTTCTGCTTTCCATGGCGGGGGGGTGGGGGTGGGGGAGGGGTGATGGCTGAAGCTCCACGGTTTGACACTGGACACCTCTGGGAGTTAATGACTGAACTCAGGACTTCTGAGCTGGTGCCTCTTCAATCATTTGTACCAAAGGTCACCAACTCTCAACTCTGAAATTCCTGGAGATTTGGGGGTGGAGCCTGAGGAAGGTTTGGCAAAGGGAGGGACCTCAGCAGGTTCCACCATCTGAAGCTGCCATTTTCTCTGGGGAAAATTATCTCTGTAGCCTCTGTAATTTTGGTCTCACTGGAGGCTGGCAAATCTATGTTTGTGCAGACAAGGAGACTCCAGTGAGACGAGTCTCATATCAGCAGGAGCCCCTTGAAGCACTTATTTTTTCATACTCCTCACTACGCTGTTCCCATTTTATCCTCTACGGACAACCCAATCCGGAGCCCCAGGGTGGCTAGCGACAGCGCTGCTGCAGCACTAGTGCCCTGCTGCCTGCAGAGGGTATTGCAGTGATGCAGAAAGGAAAAAATCCTCCTCACCACCAGAAAGCCCTCCATTGGGTTCAATGGACTTATGTCACCTAAAAGGGTGGTGCTGTAAAGGTTTCAATGGTGTTGATTCTCAGCACAGCCGCTTGGCCTTGACTGAATTCCAGGACTCGGGCGATGGGCCAGAAGCGGCGGCTATTACTTTGGTAGAGGCCTTATCTCACAGAAAGAGATGAGAATGCCGTTCCCATGAGAATGGGACTGGGGAAACCGGGAGGGGGATGGGACGGAAAAGCTTATAACCTGTGGTTCTGGCGGGGACTTTACCCTCGTCACTACTGGTACTTGAGCTTTCTAAGATGTCTGAATAAACGGTCTTTCAAACCAACAAAGCCTTTTATTTCTGCTCTGGCGGGAATTCCTTACATTGTGACAGAAACAATCTTCATTTTACTTCTAATTAGTGGACCTCTGGTGTTCGGAAGATGCAGAGGTTGAATATTCTCTGCAACTGTGGAAGGCACGGTAGCCCCATAGAGGGCTCCTAACCTTCCCTTCCTGACTGGAGGAACCAGCGGGAGAACGGTCTCGCTGGTAACTCTCTGCCCTCGCCGACACGGCTCTTCCCTTACTGCTGGGATGAGGGATGGAAAGCGATCATGCAGAGTTTCATGAGTCGTTTAGGCGCTGTCTATGGATCGCGGCGCTCGTGGATCTGGATCTCTACCCGCCAGGATTACAAAACCTCAGATGCAACCTGTTCGAGGAGATGGGCCCTGACCACCTTTCATGCGCAACCCAGGAGTCGATTGAACGGTTTCTTGACTCGTATTTCTCGATGATGCTCCCTAAGAATCCCACAGTGGCATAGCACCGGGCTCGGCCCCAAGACCGCAGTTGATACCGGACTTTAAGCGGGATCGGGATTGGGAGGGTTTCGCCGAAGCCCCTAACCGGCCCTTTCTGTATCCCGGTTATAGTGTAGCTGATACACAAGAGGCGCCTGCGGAGCCGTCAGTGGACTTGAGGTGCTGCTCTCCATGAGGAGGAATCCGAAGAAAGTCTGACTCCCCATCCGATTTGTTTCCCTCCATCCAAAGAAAACTGGAACAAGGAAGTGGCTCTGACTATGCGAGATGCCTAAGCAGGCGGGGCCCGTGGAATCCCAGCTATGGGAGGAGAAGCGAGAACAGCTGCAAAGAGCGCGGAGAACCTGCAAAGAGACCGTGAACAACAGCGCAAAGAAAGATCCAACTTCGAACTGGACCGAAAGCAAAGACGGCGGTAACGGCAATATATGCGGATTTATCGATCCATGACAAGGTCCCGGAACACTCTAGAATGGACTTGAACGCCAACGCCAAGGCATTAAAAGCCATCCTAACGCAGTGAACTAACTGCAGCCATGCAACGGTGACGAATTAGCCAACCAACCGAAAAAGCGGCCTTGCATGCGCAAGATCAAGATGCCTTGATTTCGCGGAGGAGGGAATTAGCTGTCTTGGAATTAGAGTTGAAGAAACAGCGATAGGATGCCTCCGAAGTTGGTACCTACTTCACCCAAGCCAACACCAATGCCCTCCTATCGGAGCGACGCTTCTAGGTCCTGCTACTGGGCGCACCTGCCATTCCCAAGGTCCTGCTCAAAGAGGGCCAGCGGCGCCAGGCCCCTCGCGGCTCCACCGATTCCTGCTCTTTTCCCGCCGCCTAACCCGCTGCTAAGAACCGCATTCTCCCAGCGTGGGCTCCAAGGGCCATGGAGAGGGGATACTACAGGCTCCTCGATCCCTGCCCGCTTGCACCGGGACGCTTCTAAACTCCCCTACTTCATTCTGCAACTCGATGCACATATGGAGGAGTATGATCATCATGTCGATCTGAACGTGGAAAAAATCACGGGACATTGGGTCTGTCCTGGATGGGGTGGCTGCTGACTGGTTTGGTGAGACTCTTTTGAGCTGCAAGCGGATGATACTCGCGACAGTGGCTGCATTTCTCTCAAGCCCACGGCCCGCTTTCAAGATCCGGACACTGAAAATGGAAGCCATCCAATTCATAAAATCTAATTCAGCAGGGCAAACCGTGACTTTGCCGATTTTGCTCGTGACCCGCGGCGCATGCTGCTCGACTTCCTCCTGAGTGGCCTGAACGCATGAAATGTGAATACTTCTCTGATGCCATTGGACATCAAACTTCGAGAAACGGTGTTTCTCATCCGTAGACCCAGCACTATCGCTGAAATGGATCGAATTGGATCTCAAGTAGCGGCTCGTTTGGATTACGCTGCTTCCTGGGGCGCCCCACGCCCAAACCCGCTACTACTACCGCCCCGCGACTCGGCAAGTAAGCCAAGCCCAGCCGCTCTACTGAAACCACCTCGAACGCCGACGGCGTTTGGGATTGTGCCTCTATTATGGAGGACCAGGCCATCTGGTTGCCAACTGCTCGAAAACAGAAGTCCACCGTCCACCCCACGCACTTCTGCTAAGCCACCACGGAGGATCCGGTCCTCCTCCAACGGCTCGTCTTCAAAGCTGTTACCGTTGCGATCCCGAGGGAGGGAAGGGCGCATTTGCCTCATCGTAGCACCCATGGATGTGGATCCCTACTCCTGATGCGGTGAGTGAAGGCATACCATTACTGTTCAAAGCGGTTCTGGCCAACCCTGCTAAGCATACTTCGTGATTCTGCAGCCTCAGCCCTCGAGATTCTGGCTGCTCCCATTGCCACGCGCCTCTGTGTGGCTGAAGAACTCGGTTTAGACCGAAGTTCCTCTAGCAAAGCCCATACCGTTCACACAAATCGTGAAGCGCGCTCCACGAGCCGAGGGGTCTGCTCGATTCAAAAAACGAATCTGTCCTTCTTCTTCGCTATACTGACCATTGGGAGAAGATTAGTTTATATACTTGCTCCAAAGTGGCCGATTCATTGTCCTGGGCATGCCATGGTTATTGTTACATGAACCAAATATTATTTGGAAAGAACGGATTCTAGAATTCACTGATCCCCCATGTGGAGAATAAACAACATATGCATTGGGGGGACAGCCCAATCCAATGAGACACAAAACCCCTGGTTTCTTTCGGGTTGTGCACACCCCAATGACTTTCAATTCCACAGGCATTCCACCAGCTTACCAGGGACTTAGCCAGAGTGTTTCAAGAACAGGAATGTGATCAATTGCTCCCCCCATAGAGACACTGACTGCAAAATCATATTACAGCCGGGGCTCAACTACCCAAGGGTAGAATCTATCGTGATGAGTATCTTCCTCTTAACTAAGAGAAGGAACTCCGCGGCCTTCTTAGATAAAAAAACCTTGCCTTCAATGGATTCATACGTATATTACTAAACATTTCGCGACGCTGCTCCTGTCCTATTTGTAAAGAAAAAGGGCCGGGTCTTTAAGACTTTGTACTGATTACTCCAGGATTAAATGCTGTTTCCCTGTCCAATAAATACCCTTTGCCTTAATCAAGGACCTCTCTTAGATGCATTGGGGCAAAGTGGACTAATTTACTAAGTTGATTTGAGGGAAGCCTACTACAGAGTCAGGATTGCAGAAGGCTACTTAACATTTAACAGCATTTAATACTAAATTTGGACGAGAAGAAGGAATATCTTTACACGGCGCCATTCCGGGTTAGCTGGGGCACCCTATCTAGTCTCTCATCAATGAAGCAAGTTTGCATGACTTACTATAAAAAAAGGAGTATTTGTGTACTCAGGCGATGTTTCTTAATTATTCACAAACCATGGAGGAACATGAGGCTTTGGTTCGGGAAGTACGGTAACGCTTACTCAACAACTCCCTCTAAAACTGTCTAAGTGCTGTTTTCATCAATCCTCCATAGACTATTTAGGCTACAGGATCTCATCTGAGGGTTTAAAAATGGATCCTGCGAAGAGATTGACGCAGTCCCTCCAATGGCCTGCCCCCCACCAACCGAAAGAGCTCCAATCCTTCCTAGGATTTGCTAATTTTAACGTGATTTTATACCCCAATTTGCTGAACTAACCCCTTTCCACTCACGGGTGACCTCTACGCACCTGGCGGTAAGGCACTCACAGGCTGCCAAGCTTCCGAGCTCCCTCTCCCTGGTCTCTGCGGGAATGTCATCAAACAGCCTTCCAACTTTCTTTGAAATCGGCTTTCACTACCGAAGCCTGGCTCTTAAAACACCCCGTAATCTGCGGTGACCTTCGTGGTTCACGGGAGCAAGCTGACAAGGCTGGCGAGCCCCTGTTGCAGAGAGAAATAAAGATGGTAGGCTTGTTCCGCGGTGCTTATTTATCAAAAAAATTCGCCCAGAACTCAACTGACCGAGGAGATAAAGAGACTGCTGCCATCATAGCGCCGCACTTTACATGCTATTACTCGGGTTTGAGGGGGTTAAACACCCCTTCCAGGTTTGGTCGGATCACAAGAACTTGGCTGCCCTCTCCACCCTCAGAATGTTCGCAAACAAATTCACGCAATGCGATTTCTTTTCCCCGCTTTTCTTTTCACTGTCCATTTTTCCGGAAAAACCAATATTGGCTGATGCTTGTCGCTACTTTCCCGAGGGGTGGTACTGCTTTACGACATCCGCGACTATTCTCTCCCCTCCCAACTAGGGCTGGCTGGGCCACTCGATCTCAGACATCCGGCCTCCCTCCATACCGCCCGCTCCCAGCCTGGTCTCCCCTTCCTGCGGAACTTCGAGGAGGTTGGTTCTTCGGAGTCACCGCTGAGGAAGGCGACCCCAGCCGGCGCTTTGGTGAATGGTGCGTTTGGAAAGCGGGGGGGAGTTGCTGGTACGATGCCCTCTTCAGTAGGCAAGTTCACCGAAGCCTGTCGTCATGATGCTCAGGCCGGGCTGGACATTTTGGCTTTCTCAAGACACTGCATTTAGCCCGCCCGTCAATTCTGGTGGTATGCCATGCTGTAAAGACATTGAGGCTTATATCAAGGGTGCTCTGTTTCAGCGGAGGCCAAATCCATTTCGAAAGCCCCATGGACTGTATTAAACCTCTCCTTAGCGCTTCCCGTCCCTGGGAAGTTATCTCAATGGATTTTATTACGGATTTTACCAGAGAGCCAAGGAAACACAGTTCTTGTGGGTGGTGGTGGACCTATTCTCCAAACAAGCCCACTTTATCCCCTGCACCTCCATTCTCCGGCCCTGGCGCTGACTGTTCATTCAACATATATATCGGCCTACACTCTCCCCCCCTCAAGGTGGTGTCCCACCGGCAGGTTTCACCCGCACCAAGTCTTCTGGGCTTGTTGGGGCCACCCTGCTGCTGTCAGCCTACCACGCTTCAAAGTGACGGTGAGTGGAGAGAACGAACAGAACTCTCGAACAGTATTTACGTTGTTACACCAACTATCACCAAGACAACTGGTGCTACTTTAATTCCGCTTTGCAGAATATGCCTACAACAATGCCGCTCATAGCAGCAATTCCAAAACCCTTCACCGGTGCGTTCGGTCGCTTCTCCTTCCCGCCGTTGCCCCAACTACCCGCTGAATGCATCTCCAGCTCCAGCAATGGATTTCATCTCTGGCGAGGGTGGAAACGGGTGTTCAGACTGCTTTGCAACAAGCTAAAGATTCCCCAAAAGCTCCAGTATGATAAAACATCGCTCTGACTTTCCTTTATGCGTGTTGGGGCTTGGGTCTATTTTGTATTCACTGAAAACCTCAGAGACGCATATTACATACCCTTCAAACTGGGCAAAAGTTTGTAGGACCTTTTTTTTAGAATTACGAAAGTGATTAATGATGTTACTGCCGGTTAGATTTGCCTAATTCTTTAAGTAATATCCATCCTGTCTTTTCACTAGCCACCAAGGAGGCTCCCCGCTTCCGATGCCTGGCGACTCCTCGGAGATACCCCACTTAACTATAATTGATGGCCACAAGCATTATGAAATTAACGCCATCCTGGACTCTCGTTTTAATCGCAATCGCTTGCAATACTTGGTTTCTTGGGTGGGGTATTCCTCTGGGTATAATCAATGGGTGTATTCAGAAAATATTGATGCCCCCTCCCTTATTTCTGCTTTCCATCGTACCTTCCCGCGCAAACCAGGGGGGGAGAAGTTTTTCTTAGGGGAGGCAGAGTGTAAAGGTTTCAATGGTGTTGATTCTCAGCACAGCCGCTTGGCCTTGACTGAATTCCAGGACTCGGGCGATGGGCCAGAAGCGGCGGCTATTACTTTGGTAGAGGCCTTATCTCACAGAAAGAGATGAGAATGCCGTTCCCATGAGAATGGGACTGGGGAAACCGGGAGGGGGATGGGACGGAAAAGCTTATAACCTGTGGTTCTGGCGGGAGACTTCATTCCTGTCACGTCGTGTACGTGAGCTTTCTAAGATGTCTGAATAAACGGTCTTTCAACCCAAAAAGCCTTTTATTTCTGCTCTATGGAATTCCTTACAGGTGCAAGTTGGAGGCCCAGACCGTGTCGTATCTTGAGGGAAATCCAGGGTGGAAGCCAACTAACATCTGCTCCACACACACACACACACACACACACACACCCAGCCACAGCTCTGGAATGTGCCTGCTATGCCCAGTGGGGCTTCCAGCAGTGCGGGAATGCTGCTGACATAGCACTCTGCGCCACAGCCAGGCATCTCAGAGGGCCACGGCAGCTGGTTGTCAGTGGATTTGACCCTCTGCTGGGGTAAGTGTCTTGGGGAGGGCAAATCTAATGGCATAGCCCCATACCCCTCCAGATTTTGCTTCAGCCCTCCCCCCCCAAAGATTGGGCTATAAACGTCTTAGCAGAGGGGTCATTGCTTAGTGGCAGAACATCTGTATGGTATTCAGAAGGTCCCTGGTTCAGTTCCAGGCATCTCTATGTAAAGGAATCAAGTACGAGGGTGATGTGAAAGACCTCTGATGATTTGCTGGAGTAAACAGTTAAAAAGACTAGGCAGGCTCCATCCTTCCCCAAGAAATCTTGCCAGTCCGCAAAACTCTTTTTCCTTTATTCCCAGTCAGGAACCATCCTCCCACCAGACCCACATTCATAGAAGAAAAAATTTCGGTAAAGCATAAACATCTACTATTCCACTTATTTTCAGCAGCAAGGATTGTAATAGCAAGGCACTGGAGATCGGACCAAGTACCAACGTTGGAGGAATGGCGTGCGAAAGTACAGACTCTATATATAACTGATAGACTCGCCTTCCAGGTTAAGAAAATACCATCAGAAAAATATGAAGAAATCTGGCTTCCCTGGACAACATATCAATCTAGAATGCATGATATCACTATAACTCCAGTAAAATTTTGAAGTAAAAAGCTTAGTATGTTAAGCAAATTACCACTGTTTCTGTTATATATATAGTACAAAATGTAAATAATAAATTGAAATAGGTAAGAAGGGT
The DNA here is from genome assembly GCF_021028975.2 of Sphaerodactylus townsendi. Classification (NCBI taxonomy): domain Eukaryota; kingdom Metazoa; phylum Chordata; class Lepidosauria; order Squamata; family Sphaerodactylidae; genus Sphaerodactylus; species Sphaerodactylus townsendi. The sequence goes on along the minus strand of NC_059436.1, from coordinate 57,159,797 downwards.
TAGATTATATTATTGGAAACGGAGAAATTAGTCGTTCAGAAAGACGAAATATCTTATAGATAAGAGGGGAAGTCAAGGGTGAAGGGTGGTAAGTAGGGGAGGGTAGGAGTGGGAGGGAATGAGAACTAGAAACAAAGGAGTAATATTGAGTTATACTAAAGCAATTGGTAGTTCTTTTTTTATTATACACTGTACAACTCTGATGTAAGATTGTAGATGAAAGTGATATATTATTGTATTTATATGAGAAATTCTAATAAAGATTTACACACACACACACAAAAAGAAAGCATTTCCTTGGCTCTTAGTTGTTTTGTCATCTCTATGTCATAACATACCAGAATCTGGCTAAACAGCACTGTGACAGCATTATAATGGTCCTGATTGGCTGGCAGTATCCGTGTGATGAAGAAAGAGCAGTTGCTACAGAAAACCTTGGCACCAAGCAGCATAAAATTAAACAAACAGTCCCACAAAGAATCTTGGGGGGAAATATTTCCATTTTACCAAAATACCTCCAATGAACTTCAGTCCAATGAAATGGGGAAATATTTGCTTCAGCTAAAAATATACTTTTCTTGAATTTTATTAGATGGTTTTCCCACAAAAAAACTCTCAGACCGGCTTTTAGGGAAACTTGCTGTTAGTTGCATTGGAATTCCATGAATGCTTTTCCCAACCAGAAATCTCCAAATGCAAAATCAAAAACATAAAAAACTATTTGAATCCTCACATTATTTAACACTGCACAGTTTGCATCTTTTAGTCAGAATCAATAGATTCTGGATACATAAGTGTTGATGTAATTGTTCCCGCTCAATTCAGTAGGCGCCTAGTTCTCTTGCTTTTTTTGTCCACCCCACCCCACAGCCCCAACTATGGCAAAAAAAATTCTTTCCAGACAAATGTCAAAGAGTTCTAGCTACAAAGAAGGCCTAAGACAGACACTGGCCCAGACTCATTTCTGCCCCAAACTCAAAAAATGGCCCTATGAAGTTTCATTCTCTCCCCCTATTCTAAAATAGGGAGCTAACATCTTTCAGTGATGTATTAAGAATTATAACAAGCTTGAAATTCTTTGAACATGCCAGAGCACCACAGGAGGTCGGCAGTCTCAGTTCAAGGAGGAGAGGTCACTTATCTTTACCAAAATTTAACATAGAATGCAAAGGAAAAATGTTGGGGGAAGCCTAGAAAACCTCCAGCTCAGGCTAGATACTTCAAACATTATTTATTACTGCCAAGTGGCAATCCTGGTAGAATAAAGCTAGTCTGAAATGGGCGTAGAAGGAGAAAACAAAGATAATCTCCCTGACCCTGTTAAAATTACAATAGAGCCTCCAGTGATACTAAGACCCTAATGAGAGAGATGAAAAAATTTTCAGAGCAAGCCAGCCGTCACTTTCAAGGGCGCAATTTATCCCATACACAAGCAACGTAACAGATTTGCTTAAGAGATATCTGATGCTAACACTGCTATGGTTCTTTCACTTGCCAGAGACTTATAAAACACAATAAATATCCTGTTAAAACTGGAAAATACAGGTCAAAGGATCAAGCCATTAACATTTACATGTTTATAATTTTCCAGCAAAAAAGGAAGAATATATAACTGTTATACTCATCCTACAACAACAATGTTACATTCATTCCCTCAGTGACTGACTCCTCTAATGCATTTTAGAGCGCTCAGATTAGGTTCCCCAGCAGAAATGAAAGGATGGGACCAATAGACATCACAGCCAAGTTGACTTATCAAAGAGAAGCTAGAGGAAGCAGTAAGACCAAAAGGCTCTCTTCCTTAGGAAAGTGTGCAGGCACCTGTTTGACTTGATGTCGTCAGCCACACTCAACTGAAGGCGGCAACTGGAACCTATAACTGCTTCGTGGAGAACATCAGGCATCGGATGCAGATTGGCATCCCCACTGAAGCTCAAGTGGGCCTACAGTGGTAAACCCCTACCTGCAAATCCTATAAAACAAGGATATCTACTCTGAGCCACAGTAAATCATCAGAACGCTTGCAAGAGAAAGTTGCAATGAAACCTAATACTCATCAGTGGAAGTTGCACAGGAGAGTAAAGAGAACGAAAACCATGCCATCAGAATCTAGTTTAACTACTTAGTTGGACGGGTTAAAGGGAGTGGATGTGAGAAATTTAGAGAAGTTATACTTTGTTAATGTTGTTAATGTACTGACATTCAGGTTGCCAACTGGACAGAGAAAAAAGTCTTGTCTCTTTCATAGAGGCTTTATTAGTGGAAACGGGAAGTGGAAACTTTTCCCAGCATGGATGCAAATAACACCACCTGGTAATTGGTTGCAGATGAAACTTGGGCGGAGGGGGAACTTATAGTGCAATGCTAAGTTGGGGGGGGGGGGCAACTGAGAAGGAGACCTGCCCCTGGCTGCTAGCGTAAATGCCACTTAAACTGGCGCAAAGGAACTTAAGCTGGTGTTCATTGTCAAGCCATTGTCAACCCTCTCCTACTGTGCAGGGCATTGTGGGCAAATTCCACAAAGAGCAACAATTCCTCCCAATCATCCTGACAGAAGTACGACACCCAGGAGCCAGTACAGCTGCATGCCAGTGCACAGCATTGCCCCTGCCATGCCCCCACCCCCGGAATGCCCCAGAACACCCCTGCCATGCCCTCGCCACACCCCCGCACCAGCGCACCCGGTGTATCGCGCACACGCACACACACCCTTGGCGCTACTCCACTGCCTGTTGGCAACCCAAGGTAGCTTCAGCGTGTTACTAATCATAATAGTGTAACCTCTAACTGTGGGTTCTGTGGGGCAGAACTTGGAAGGAGTTGCCAAGAACTAAATTTTAAAACTGGTTTACTTCCTTAACAAATGGTTTACTTCCTTGACAAATAACACTTTTAACATTAACATTTAACATTAACAATTTACAGTCCTTCTAGGTTGCATTTCAAGTCCTTATCTTGACAATCTACTGATAAATGCCAAGTCCAATTCTTCCTGCTGGTGGTTAGCTTATGAAGACTTCAGAGGCTTGGTGAATGGGATCCAAGATGATGAAGGTCCCCAAACGAACTCCCATCAACTACATACATAGCAAGCCCTGAAATAATAAATTCTAACATTTACAAATATAGCAAAAATAAACAACTCCTTTCCCACTAGTTCCCAACAACTTTGCAGTTACCTTAAACAAGGTGTTAAGAGCTTATAAAGAATTAAATCAAGGTCCCAGCCTGGTAGCCTTGCTTCCTCCAACTTCACCAGTTTTTGAAGCCTTCTGCTGCTTTGAGTCTCCACCCCTTTCTGGGTCAACCCATTCTGAACAGGGGGGTTACATTAGCACACGACAGCAGGAAGAAATAAGCAAAAAGTGATCTCATTTTGTAAGCTTAGATACAAACAGAAATGTTTATATCTAATGTTTACAAATGTTTACAAATAAATAAAAAACACAAATCCTTGGTATACTTGAAACAGCCTTGCCACAAAGTTTATCTATAAAATACATATCCAGAAAAGTAAATTCAAACCTCTAAACTTAGTCAAAAACCAAAGCAAGACCACTGTAACTAAATCTTCAAAAATGTTTGCTGATTAGCCTGCTAGTCTATTCAGTTCTGATTATTCTAACTTTTTAAAAAAGCTTATCTAAAACACTACACCAGGAAATAACTCCCAAAGAGGATGAACAACCAATAAAATCATTAAAAACCAGTACAGAGATTCCGAAAACATTCTAAGAACATTTTATGAAATTCTTATAGCATCCATTACAGATTTATTTGACAAAGCTATGCAAGCTGGAATAATACCTAGTTAATTGGAACGAGGCAAAAGTGGCAGTACTCTTAAACTAGCAAGAATAATACCCTAGCAAGCTCTGTGGGGTTTGCCTTGGTAACATCAAGATTAGACTACTGCAATGAGCTGCACATGTGGGGGCTGCCCTTGAAGACTGTCCAGAAGCTGCAGCAAGTTCAGAATGCTATCCACCTCCCTCTAACAGTGTCTTCCACCGGTGGGTGAAGACATTTTGGTTTCATTTGGCACACCCCAATAACAGTTCCTGGTCCTCCTCCCTGTTTCTGGTGTGGTTTGTTTATATGTTTTTATGTTTGCCACCTTTGGGACCCCTGATCAGGTGGAAAAGTGGCATGAAAATTTTTTAAACAAACAAATAAATTATAGGTCAATCTCACTGTTAAACCAAGATGCAACACACTGGCCCTAAGGGTGATCAAGGACAAAAAAGTGACCATCATTGACAAAGCAATACCTGCTGACAGCAGGGTCAATGAAAAAGGACATGAGAAAGTCACTAAATGCCACAATTTGAAGATAGAAGTTCAGTGACCATGGCGCCAACCAGCTGAGGCTGTCCCACTGGTAATCGGCACTCTGGGTGCCATTCCGAAAACATAAGGACGACACTTGAAACACCTTCAAATGACAAAATCAGCATATGTCAGATTTAAAAGGCAGCCCTGCTGGGATCCTGGGGAGAGTGTTCCATAACTATGGGGCTGCCACTGAAAAGTCCCCCTCTCGTATGCCCATCAGAAAAGCTTCTTTGATTTATGGAACAGTCAGAAGGACCTCTCCCTGTGATCTTAATTTAGGGGCAGAAATCAATGAGAGAAGCCCTGCCTCCTTTACCTTCTGGATGCTTCCACTCACGCAGGGGTGGTTCCATTCTGAGCATGGCTCCAAACCCTCCAACTATCCACAACAGCAGCAGCAACCACCCTTCCATCATGGAGCTGCAAATCTGTCAGTCCTGCATCTCCTCTCAAGGAGCAACACCCCCCCCCCCCAAAAAAATAACTCTAGCTCAGGACTTCAAGCTTTACTTCTAAATATAAATCTTCTGCTTGGAAATCACACACTGAGAAACAGTAATTGCTCCTCACTGATCTTACAATGTCATTAAAAACTTGCGGGGGGGGGGGGCGCTTGGCAGATGCTGCTGCGTTGCTTTGACAGGTCACAAGACAGGAAGTTGAAACAAGCAACAGCAACACTGGTGGGGATGGGGGTGATTAATGGTGCATTCCCAAATTGCAGAAAGCACCTCTCATGCTGAAGGAGTGGCACAACAGTAGCACATGAACAGTGCACCCTAGGCCTCAGTAACCCCCAAAACAGTGGGAAGTGGCAGGTGACGCATGGGAGAAAGGCAGATCGTTGCAACTGCTGCCGTGACAGTCTGCCTGAGGGACAGGGTTTGCAGCACAGCTGGTTGGTGTGGATCCATTCTCCACCTTCTCCTCACGGGGTCCAAGGGCCCTCTGTCCCGTCCTGTCTCTTTTGGAAAATTCTGAAAGAAGTCCATTTTGTTTTCAAAAGGCTAGCAAAAGTTATGAGGGTGGGGGACAAGGATGAACATTCCTTAAAAGCCTCCTCTTCTCACCACAGACGTGAAACATCAATTACAACGTCTTATATTTTGCTACAGAAACAAAAAGGAATTGTCACTGAACCTCAACTCGGGCAGTATAAGGGGAAGAGAAACACCATGAATAAAATGGTATTTTAAAATTTTCATTTACATCAGAGTTTAAAAAAAAAGAACTTGAGAATCTCAATCCAGAATTTTAAACAACCTGCCTGCAGGGCAGGGCAGGGCAGGGCAGGGCAGGGCAGGGCAGGGCAACAGGTGGCTCAGGCAGGTGCCACAGTCACCCGCTGTTGAGCCCTACCTTCCTGCCTCCCTGCAGGCTGATTTCTCCCTCCCTAGGGTCTTTGGAGGGCAGGGCTCGGCATCATGCGACTTGGGCACATGCTGTTTCGTCACTTGGGGGGCACCCGGCACCCCCCCCCCCACATGATGAAACGGTGTGCACCTTGGGACATGGGATACCATTAGCTGTACACCACTGAAGAGTGCCTCGTTTCCAAGGGGAAATTGTTGGAGTGGATGCCGGTGCAACTGTAGACTATATGCAGAATCGCATAGAGAGGCTGCTCCAAATATTCACTGCTAGGAAAAACAAGCAAAGGCAACAAGAAGAGCTAATTCAAGGAGCAAATATACTCTTCTGCCCTAGAAACACGGCATTTGCCTGGGGGAGAAGAAGAGAGAGGACATAAGACAATCACCATTCACAGAGTCGAGGGAGGAGAATGAGCTGCTTTTCTTGAGCAGAAGACTTGTGAGGGTCCTACAACATCTTGCAAATCAGTGGTCTGCATCTTACTACTCTGCTACGTAACAATTGCAACGTAAATGGTTGTTCTGCTGCATAAAGAACCACTGAAGTTGAAGAAAGGCCTCCAACTTTACTGAGTAGAGTTGAAAGGACAAAAGGCTACTTCCTTTATTGGCACAGGACACCACCTAACTGACCAGGTTCCACTGGCTGGGGCAATCAAGAATTGCCTCTAAGCAAGCAGGCAGGGAAAGTTTGGAAAACTGGAAGGTGGATGTTTGTTATGATCTTCTAGACAATCGACAGAACACATCCAACTAGCATGGCTTTGCATGGGGGGGGCAGGCTACTTTTGTGGGTAACTTCATATCAGGTGAGGTTCATAAGAACATAAGAACTAGCCTGCTGGATCAGACCAGAGTCCATCTAGTCCAGCTCTCTGCTACTCGCAGTGGCCCACCAGGTACCTTTGGGAGCTCACATGCAGGATGTGAAAGCAATGCCCTTCTGCTGCTGTTGCTGCTCCTGAGCACCTGTTCGGCTAAGGCATTTGCAATCTCAGATCAAGGAGGATCAAGATTGGTAGCCATAAATCGACTTCTCCTCCATAAATCTGTCCAAGCCCCTTTTAAAGCTATCCAGGTTAGTGGCCATCACCACCTCCTGTGGCAGCATATTCCAAACACCAATCACACATTGCGTGAAAAAGTGTTTCCTTTTATTAGTCCTAATTCTTCCCCCCAGCATTTTCAATGAATGCCCCCTGGTTCTAGTATTGTGAGAAAGAGAGAAAAAATTCTCTCTGTCAACATTTTCTACCCCATGCATAATTTTATAGACTTCAATCATATCCCGTCTCAGACGTCTCCTCTCCAAACTAGAGTCCCAAACGCTGCAGCCCCTCCTCATAAGGAAGGTGCTCCAATCCTTCAATCATCTTCGTTGCCCTTCTCTGCACTTTTTCTATCCTTTTTGAGATGTGGCGACCAAAACTGAACACAGTACTCCAAGTGCGGTCGCACCACGGCTTTACATAAGGGCATGACAATCTTTGCAGTTTTATTATCAACTCCTTTCCTAATTATCCCCAGCATAGAGTTTGCCTTTTTCACAGCTGCCATGCATTGAGTTGACATTCCCATGGAACTATCAACTAAGACGCCCAAATCCCTTTCTTGGTCTGTGACTGATAGCACTGACCCCTGTAGTGTGTATGTGAAGTTTGGATTTTTTGCCCCTATGTGCATCGCTTTGTATTTTGCTACATTAAACGGCATTTGCCATTTCTTAGCCCACTCACCTAATTTATCAAGGTCCGCTTGGAGCTCTTCGCAATCCTTTGTGGCTCTCACCACCCGACATAATTTGGTCTCATCTGCAAACTTGGCCACCACGCTACCCATTCCTACTTCCAGAATCAATGTTCATCAATGTTACACTAAGAAGCTTCAAAAGCAACACATATTTGCATCCTGCTGCCTCTAGACAGGAAAGGATGGTGAGGGATACCCAGGAGAAGGCAGAGAGTGGACAGGCAGGCCACAGCGATTTGCCATCATGGCTTCCGACAGTGTTCCTCATATGCCTCCTACTTCTGGAGGGGGGGACTCGATAGGGCCTTATTACATTCTGGTACATTTTTATTCTGCCTTTCTACCAAGTTCACAGGGGTCACATGGTTTTCCTTCTTCCATTTAATACTCATAAAAGCTTTGCAAGGCAACTTTGGCTGATGTGCCCTTGGTAGCAACGTGGGGATCGGAGCCCAAGTCTCTCCAGCCTGAGCACCACGATCCACCCATCACATTTCTTTCTCACTGAGACCAACAAGGCACCTAAACACCCCACCTGCAACAGTGCCGAAGCCCCTGGGAAGTTCTCCAACATAAGCCTTATCAGAATGAAGCCACTGCACAGAAGAGCATCACAGGGGAAGATTTCACATGAAGCTGTGTGCAACCTAAAAGGTGCAAGATGGTCACATCTATAAACGCGAAATACCACTGACTGACTGACTCACTCACTCACTGTCTCTTCAACGGAACTCAAAAACCACCTAAGCTACAAAGTTGAAATTTGGCACACCTGTTCATTATGTGGTTTAGGTGCTCACTAAGAAAGGATTTTTCAAAATATTCAGTTTTACTTGAGTTATTGCACATTTACTGTTGAACTCTGGCCATCTGCATTACTGTTGAACTCTGGCCATCTGCACGAACATTCTAAAGGTGACAGTTAAAAACCTGCTTGCCAAGCTAAAGGATGCAGTACAGGGAGTACAAATGATTCATTTCACAGGAGATTTTAATGAAGGGCACTTTGATGCTCTACTTCCATGTGTCGAATGGACAAGTTCTGATAATGCCCACCAAACAACAAGCACAATTGAGCCAATGGTGGCCCAACTGGATTCTACCACCGACCTCCTCAACGCATACGAACCTGTTCCTTCTGTTGAAACAGCTAAAGGGAGGAGAGGGATTAAACACAGAAAGCGGTTTACAGATTCAGTTAGAAAAAGACAACTACAGGAAACTGCTGCAAAATATGCGAATAACAACCAAGAAGTTCACAGACAGTCTGTGATGAAGTATGCTGAATGTCACCCCGAAGTTCATAGAGAGGCTGTGATGAGGTATGCTGAATATCACCCCAAAGTTCACAAACAGGCTGCAAAAAAGTATGCTGAATGTCACCCCGAAGTTAACAGATAGGCTGTGAAAAAGTACTCCTCCACCCACCCTCATGTTAACAACACCGCTACAGCCAAATACTATCAAAATAGATTACAAACCACACTATCACCTTGGACTACTAAACATTTGTTGGGGTTTTCATATGGACATCAGATTGCTTACTGTGGAGACAAGTTTATTGCTCTCGGCCTCTGATCACCCTGTTCTTGGTGTCATGCTCTGAAAGGGTGGGATGAGTCCCCAGGAATGTGCTGCAGTGGTGGTACAGTCCAGCTCCCTGCCCTTCAACCCTACCCTGAACCTCTTCACAGCCTTCTCACTTATCAGTATCCAATGGCAGAACACTTCCTTTCTGCATCCCGAAAATACAACGGCTACTTCCAAATGACGTCTGTTGGAGCCCACCAGGTGAAAGAGGGCAATAACACATTGCATTAGAAAAAGACAACTACAGGAAGCTGCTGCAAAATAATGCAAAAACAAACCCATCAGTCCACAGACAGGCTGTGAGGAAATAATAATAATAATAAGCCTTTATTTGGCATAACAATAATCATAACACAATAAAAAACCTGAGATAAAAGGTATACAAATACAAAGGTTTAAGATAAAAGGTATACAAATACAAAGGTTTAAGATAAAATATAAATTATTGATTGTGCATCACCTCCAGTAAAAATTGTGCAACCAATTCACAAGTTTCATTGTCAGAATTGTCCAGAAGAAAAGGAAGTCTACTTGATTCTTCCATTTCACTAGGTATCCTAGAAAGAATGTTGGAATATTTTGATCTGATATTAGCAGATTTAGGGCAGCAAAGCAGTTGATGTGCCAATGTTTCAATTTGTTGTTCACCACAAGAGCATACCCTTTCGCTCATTTTCAAGTTGTTAAATCTACTTAAAGCGGAGCTTATTAGGCGAGCAAGTGTGAGGCTTCTTCTGCATTGGATTAGTCAAAAATGCAAATAGGGAGCCATCCTGTTTTGATATAGGGATTATTGAAAGATGCAAGGGTGAACAAGTTTTCATAGCAGCCCTAAATAAATTAATTCATTAGCTTTCCAACAATTTTTGTTTTAACAAGTTGTAGGATTCTGAACTAGATAGCGGAAGCGAGTCGAGAGATATACCAAGTGATTCAATCTTTCTTTCGATCAGAGAGAACCATGGATTAGCCACAGTATCAGACAAAAGTAGATTGAATCAGCGAGTGCTCATCATCTCACGAGAAATGCAGGCGAAGCCAAAATTTAAAAGCTCTCAACCAAGCCCTATAAACTAATGAATTTTGGCCCAGTTCTAAACAGGGGGCCGCATCACGGTGCACAATTTGGCAGGCCCATAATTTTACCCGAGGAAAAATTTGGATTGGACAGTATTCAAGGAGTCGTCAACTGCTTGGAGCCAGATGGGTACTCCATAAAGTAACTGCTTCTATCTTAGAGTTAAAAGATTTTTTAGTGCTGCTGGGACAAGGGAGTGGCCCTTTCCATAAAAGAAGCGTGCAATGGCAGAATAACTGATGGTAGCACCTGCAATATGCAGCTTTGTGGGGTAACCAGGAGAGGTTATAAGAAAATGTAATTCCAAGATATTTGTATTGGTTAACCTGCTCCACTGGCACTTTTATTAATGCCCAGTTATGTTTTTTGTATTGTTTGGCAAAAGATCCAAAATCTTGGTCTTTTGATAATTGATGACTAGTCCGTTATCTGTACAGTACTGCCCACATCTATTCAGCAGTCGACTAAGTCCAACTTTTGGCGAGATAGAAGGATGGTATCATCAGCATATAGAAGTATTGGAATATGCCTTGAGCCTAATTTAGGGGGCATGGTTATTAATTTCCAATAAGGCTGATGGAAGGTCACTCAAAAATAAATTGAAAAGGGTTGGTGCTAACACACAGCCTTGCCTCACACCTTTAAAGGTAGAAATAGAATCAGTCATGAGGCCTTCACGTGAGCACTTAACTCTGCAGTTTGTGTTGGTATAAAGTTGCCTGATTAGAAAAGTTTATTGTCTATTCCTTGTATAGCCAATTTATTCCAAAGGCGTTCTCAGAGACTGTGTCCAAAGCTGCCTTAAAATCAATGAAGGCAGCATAAAGTTTGCTTCTTGGACTTTTGGAGTATTTATTAACCAAATGCGTAGAAGCATAGCATGGTCTAACGTGGATTTCCCCCCTAAAGGTGAAGCCTATTTGCTCTGGGCCAATGATGTTCTGATGAATCGTCCAGGCCTGTAGTTTGGGTAGAGGAGTGTCTTAGCATATATTTTCCCAATGACTGATGTCAAACTAATTGGAAGTTGGCAGGATCCGATGGGTCACCTTTTTATAAATAGGTACAATGACTGCAGATAGCCAAGGCTTAGGAATGAGGCCTGAGTCATTGATTTGGGTGAATAAATTTGGCCAAGGGTGCCCACCACTCTATATGCGACTTCAGTATCTCTGGGGAAATTATATCTGGGCCAGAGGCTTTACGGGGTTTCAATTCAGTTATTAGATCCATGATTTCCTGAGTTGTAACAGGAGGCCATTTGGAATCATCTAATGATGGAGATGGATGATAAATGTTACTGGTCTCTTCCTTTTGGAACAGCCGCAAAATGATCTATCAAACCTCAGGGAGAATGGAAGAAAAATATGCTGCATGTCACCCCAAATTTCACAAACAGGCAGTAAAGAAATATGTTGAATGTCACCCTGAAATTCATAGAGAGCCTGTGATGAAGTATGCATAGTGAAGCACGGGTGCCCTGCTAGTTTAAAATAATCCTGCAAAGCAGCTTGTATCCTTTTGCCAAAGGACCTCAGAGCATCTAAAGGTACTGAATTATCAGCCTCGCTGTCTTCCCATGGCTCAGGGAAAAGATTGTAGACCATTGCTTTTTTTTCTTCTTTTTGTCTGCAAAGGATTGGGGAGAGAAGTTGGACTACCTCCCCCTTTCCTCTGCTTTCCTACTGATGAGAGTTTTGCTTCATAGTAGAATTTTTCCACATGCCAGATTTAATTGTGTGCTGACTGATATTGAGCAGATGTAAACTACCTGGCTGTGTTCACTCCATCGCTGTCACTTGCTGCTCACTAAAATGGAAAAACTGTGTTCTGTCCTCTCCACCCACTCCTAACGAAAGCCTGGTGTTTGACTATGAAGCCACTTCTGTTACCCAAAGGGATTCAGCAGCTGGGACTAAAAAGAGGAAAACATGGAGTCCCATCCTTCAGAGGGCCTTGGCTCGAAAGAAAGATTTCTGGCCAGCCTTTCCTCTGCTGAGTTGGGAGAGTCTCTCAGCTGAGGAAGTCCATTCTACCAGCAAGGGCCAATGACCACAGAAGTGCCAGACACATTATTTATGTTATTTATTTATTTTTATTTCATCAAATTTACATACCGCCCTTCCCCAAAGGGCTCAGGGCAGTGTCCAACATTAGAACGAGAAGAGTTAGGAACAAGAGTTATAGCATATACTTTCAAGGTAGTATAAAGTTGAGCTCGCATATAAGTCCAAGGCACCCTAATTTTACCACAGAAAGAGAGCTGGGGAAAGCAGTATTGATAAATTTCGTGTATAAGTTGAGGGTGGAAATGCAGCAGCTACTGGTAAATTTCAAAAATAAAAATAGATACCAATAAAATTACATTAATTGAGGCATCAGTAGGTTAAATGTTTTTTAATATTTATTTCATAGAAAAATAGTAAACTACTTTAAAAGTGCAACAATAACTTGAAAAGTGCAAAACCTTAGCTCAATCAGCAACCAATATCTTTAACAATATCAACAATAACTTTAAAAGTGCAAAAACCTCAGTTCAATCAGCAACCAAGCTAAAACACCAGAGTTAACATCCTTCAAAACTGGATTCCTCATCATCATCTGTATGTCCAAATGTAAACCAACTTAGATTTTAAGAGGGATATTATCAGAAACGGAAAAGGAGTTTAAGTCTTTGACAGTGTGATCTCACCTTGTGACTCTCTTAACATTCCTGGACTTCACGACAAAAGAAACTTTAAATCTGTTTTCTGTTTCATAAACAATAGTGTGCAGTATAACAATGAAATATGGCAGACCAATACAGAAACAATAATCAGCATATAATAGTTCTGGCCTGCTATGCAAGACAGACTAGCCCGGTCTCAGTCCTTTAGTTCTCTCTACCTGTATTCAGCCTCCGAGCCTCTTAACTGAACTCTGTGAAGAAACCAAACTATTAGGTTGGGTGCTGTGTGGTTTCCGGGCTGTATGGCCATGTTCTAGCAGCATTCTCTCCTGATGTTTCGCCTGCATCTGTGGCTGGCATCTTCAGAGGATCTGATGTTGGGAAAGCAAGTGGAGTATATATCTCTGTTGGAGTGTCCAGGGTGGGTGGAGAAACCTTGTCTGTGAGTAACAAAGAAGGCAACCAGGTCAATAGTTGAGGGCATCTGAATAGAAGTATGAGTAACAATGAAGACTATAGCATGGGAGTAACAATGGAGATAGCAAAGTCACTGGTGGGAGCATCTAAATAGAAGTATCCTGGCCTTTGTTTCTTTTGTCTATGGTCATCCTGTGTTTGTGTGGAGCTGGTTAGACACTGTCTTGACTCTAGTATTTTTCAACACTGGCAGCCAAGTTCTGTTCATTTTCATAGTTTCTTCCTTTCTGTTAAAATTGTTAAAATCAGTGGTTCCCTTGATGTATGGTAAGAACACTTTCCCTTGGTGGACAAGACCAAGAACAAGCCACATGAACAAAGATAAAGAGCCATCTAGAGGGAAAGTGTTCTTACCATACATCAAGGGAACCACTGATCGCATAGGAAAACTGATGAAGAAGCACAACCTACAAACAATCTACAGACCCACTAAGAAAATTCAACAGATGCTACATTCAGCAAAGGATAAGAGGGATCCTTTAGTTACTGCAGTAGTCCATCGCATACCATGCAGCTGTGGACAAGCCTACATAGGAACCACCAAAGCATGGCGGCAGCATGAACCGCGATGTAATCAAAGAACACTGAGAAAGGAACTGCAGACTATTTCAGCCAGAAAAAAATCAGCAATAGCAAGAAC